>NC_060276.1:29669660-29919966 GCF_021613505.1 Equus quagga
ACTATGTACTGGGGGGACTTTGGGTAGAAGAAGAAGGAAAAATACAGATTCCCAGGCCCCAGACTCAGTTTTTGATTCTATAGATCTTGGGAGGGACTTATGAATCTTAATCTTAAGAAGCCCCCACCCAAGTGATTTTGATACATGTTCCATGTCGCACACTTTGAGAAATGCTAGCCTGGTCCAATGACAGCTTTGTACAGATGTAGAAACTAAGGCTTAGAGAGGAGAGTGCCCTGTTGGTTAAAAGTACCCATTCTGGGATGCTGTAAAAGATTCTTCCACTTAAGGTGGGCTCTGAGCCGTGCTCCTTAAAGTCTCTCCTAATTTGTACTTGGCTATAAATTTAATACCTTTTTTATGATACTTGAAAGAGCTGTGTAATTTCATGGTCTGGCCATTACTGCTGGCATTAAAGAAATGACTATTACTGGTACTTAATATATCTTCCCCAGTTTCTTAATGACTGTGAAGCACATAGAGGAAGAGCTACCCTGTTTGCATATAGAGCACATATGCAGAGAGCAAACACCTGTTCTCTTGGGGTGGGTTCCACAGGAAGTAGCTTCCTTCTTCCTTCAGGCATTCTAACCACCCCCCTCCTCTTGCCCCAGCTGTTTTGACCATATCAAAAAAGGACAGTACCTTTACCACAGTCTCTCCTACTGTTCCTTAGAAGCCCATGGGTCTCCAGGTACCCTCAAGCTCTAACTTTTAAGTTAGCTAAATCTTGGAAGACAGGCAGCAGGAACAGCACACCAGTTAGGGCTCTAGAGAATTATTTGAGGGACTGGGGCCGGCTCCGTGGCCGAGTGGTTAAGTTTGCGCGCTCCGCTGCGCTGGCCCAGGGTTCGGATCCTGGGCGCGGACATGGCACCGCTCGTCAGGCCACGTTGAGGCGGCGTCCCACATCCCACAACTAGAAGAACCTGCAACTAAGATATACAACTATGTACGGGGGGGGGGGGGGGGGTGGGGAGATGAAGCAGAAAAAAGAAAAAAGATTGGCAAAAGTTGTTACCCAGGGCCCAATTTTTAAAAAAAAAAAAAAGAATTATTTGAGGGACTGAAATAAGGGCAAATGATGAATGCATATACAAATATGAACTTCCCTCTCCACAGGAGAGGTGGCGGTGGTGTGGGAGATCCTGCTTCTTCACCACCCTTGGTGAACTACCTTCATTTCTGCATGTCACCCCTACATTTAATGATCATGGTATGGCAATCAGAGGGAAAATGCGTTATAATTTAGATTCATAACATTGCATTGTCTTCTGATTCCTTGAGTTCAGAATGCTTGAAGTAGATATGCCACAGAAAATGATTTGTGAGGGAACGAAATGTACAGTTTCCGTTTAAAATTTCCTTTCCCCATTAATGTAAGATTTGAGACTGAAGCCCAATTAGTCCAGAATAAGAAAGTCAAGGCAGCTGAGATATCTTTGGACCCATTTCTTCCTGCAAGTCTGGATTACATCGGGAAGTGAGTGCATGGGTGTGGGCAAGACTCAGAAAGAGACAGAGCCTGGAATAAACAGGGTGAAGCAAGTCAGCTGATCATGAGGAGAGGATGAGCACTAACTTTTTCCTCCCGCTCTCTCCATGAGTGGCTAGCAGCACCAGTTCCTTTAATTTAACCCTTTTCCTGTCATGGCTAGGAGGAAGTGTGTTCTGTTTAAGCATCTCTTGGGAGCTTGTAGGGTGGGGATGAGGGAATACATGAGTAGATTTAGTGATTTTTGGTATGCGAAGCATCTTGTCAATTATTTTGCGTGAACAATGTCAAAAATCCACCAAGCCTTGGTTCCCCTTCCCATCACTCTCATAGGTGTCCTGCATGCGGACTTGCTAAAACCTGCAGGGGACCTACGTCCATAAACAGATGATGGACCCCAGCATGGGAGTGCAATGAGAGGAAACTTTCAGCACATAGATTGATTGAAGAACACTGATTTAGATTTAATAGAATAATTATTGAGATAATTATTGAGATAAATGGCATGCCATGTTAGTAATTGAATATTGCATAAATAAGATATAGTGGCTATAATTATAGTTCTACAAATACCTTAATAGGTATATTAAGAGAAGTCAGTGAGCCACAAAGTATTTTGCCAGAGGTCAATATTTCAAAAAATCCATAAGATGTCCCAGACCGTAAATAACTACCACTTTGGTTCTCTGTAGAATGTATTTAGTAAATAGAATTATAGTCTTGATGGTGCCACCTTTTTTGTCATTGGTCTAAAGAAGTCTGTCAGCTAACGACATGTTCTGAACATTTAACTTTGTGTGTTGGCCTCTACTAGGATTTATGGGAAACTTGATATTTTATGGTACTGAAAGTTAACTAAGTTATGGTAAACATTGACTAGATATCCTAAACATATAGGTTATAGTGTCTGGATATTAAATGGTATAGAAATTTCTTTCTCTCAGGTTACTAGGATATTAGCTAATACACTGCAATAATAATTATGAGACTTTTCAGTCATGTAGTATATGGAAGCCTTTGTAACCTCTAAATGTGTCTGAGATGAGTAACTATGGTATAGGGTGAAAAATCTGGACTTGGAGTCAAAACCAAGCTCTGCCCACTGCTAGCTCTGTGACCTTGAGCAAGGTGCTTCATCTCTCTGGTTCTCGATTTTTCTCACCTGCAAAATGGGGATAATGGTGACACCTCCCACTCATAGCTGATGTTGGGGATGGAAAATATCAAATAAGGCACACGAGAGCACCTGACACATAGTAGAAGCCCAGTTCACGATGCATTTCCTTCCACAAATACAAACCAGTTTGCAAGCAAGTGATTGAATTCACTAACCTGATTGATGATTTAGAACCATATTGTAACTTTCTTCAAATCTACCTGTTCAAATCCATCATTATCTCTTCCATGTGGTCACGGTGTAGTCAAAAGTGTAAACTTTGGGGCCAGCCCAGTGGTGTAGCGGTTAAGTTTGTGTGCTCTACTGCAGCAGCCCGGGGTTCGCTGGTTCAGATCCCAGGCACAGACCTACACACCACTTGGCAAGCCACGCTGTGGCAGGTGTCCCACATATAAAATAGAGGAAGATGGGCACAGACGTTAGCTCAGGGCCAGTCTCCCTAAAAAAAAACAAAAAAGAGTGTAAATTTTGATATCATGCTTCCATGGTGTCATGGTTTGCCCGTTAATTAACTGTGTCATGTAGGTCAGGTTATAGAACCTCTCTGTGCTTCATCTTCCTCCTCTGTAATTTGGAATAATCTTAGTACCTGCCCCACAGGAGTGTTGTGAAGATTAAATCGTGCAATCCATATGATTAGCACACCACGTGTCCAAATCAAGCACTCAATGTTAGTTATCGACCTTGCTTTAAAATAAGAGGTGCACAGCAGGTTTATGCAGATGGTATACAACTGGAATGACAAGCTTTGGGGAGCTAATGGTGTGGGCTGTGGAGCTTCTGTTGTGTTTATCTTCTTCTTATTCATTCTCCAGGTGTCAAATAGTATTTGATACCTGGAAACGGCAATCATCATTATAACTAAATTAGAAAACCCATTCATTCATTCACTTAGAAAAAAATGGTCATTGGGTGCCTACTAAGTATTACAAAATTTGCTGGGTACTAGATACATGGTCATGAACAAAACAGTCATGGTTCTTACTCTCATGGAGCCATAATTGAGGTCATTTGTAGAGTACTATGCTTGGTGCAAGAGAAACATGGACTATGGCCTTGAGATGCTTACCACCTAGTTGAACTACCTTAAATTCTTTCTGGAGCAAGACAAAATTTAACTGGAAAAATAATAATACCGTCTAGCTGGATAGATCAGGCAGAGGTATGTAAAAATAGAACAATATGGTATGATGTGGTTGAGTACAACGTGAGTGACACAGATTATGTTAGAAGAGTTCAAAGGAAGAAATGATCAGTGAGGGCAATTTATGATCTAATTGGTTCCAGGATGATGGGGGACAAGGTTGGTGACTGGAACATGGATCAGATTTTATAGCACAAGCCAGACTTAGATGTCAGGGAACAGGGGCATAATAAATAATGAGCAAAGGCAAGAGGCAAAAATGTGTGTGGTGAGCCAGCCCTGATGTCCTAGTGATTAAAATTCGGTGTCCTCCACTTCAGCGGCCCAGGTTCGGCTCTTCAGCATGGAACCACACTGCTTGTCTATGAGTAGCCATGCTGTGGGGGTGGCTCACATGGAAGAAACAGAAGAACTTACAACTATACACAACTATGTACTGGGGCTTTGGGAGGGAAAAAGGAAGAATAAAGGAGGAAGATGTGCAACAGATGTTAGCTTAGGGTGAATCTTCCCCCGCAGAAAAATGTATGTGGTGAGTTTAGGGAGCATAGACTACTTTGACCAAAGAAGAGATTTTTATATACGATGTTACATGTAGCTGGCGTTATATAGTTGAGGAAGTGGACAGGAACCATGTTTTGGAGGAGCTTGAATTTCAGACAAGGAGTCTAGACCCACTGAAGTTGTCTAAACAGGGAGATAACGTGTACAAAGCGATGTTTTGGGAAGCTGGAGATGTCAATGAGTTACTTGGATTTCTCTATATACATCTGAGTAGAGCTATCAGTAATGAAGAGTTGCAACACTACCCCCTCAGGGGGTGAGGACTAGGGTGGTAATAGTTGTAATGCAAGAAGTGTTTCAGCAGGTTCACCTCTCCCAATGTAGTCTAAGGAATTAATTAGACGACAGTGTCAAGATGTGTCTACAGAAATGTTTATCTCAGCATCTTAGACATTCTTTAAATAAAAAAAATGTCACAAATGTGGTTGAAATCTCCTGTTTTAACCCCTCCTCTCCCATATCCCATTTGCCTCTTTCCCTACCCTGAGCTATCATGAATTTGGTGTTAATCATCTCCATGCATGTTTTTATATATTTACTACGATGTACCATGAACACATCCACAAACGTTATAAGTGCTATTTCCAAATCTTATGCTTTATATAAATGGTATCATATTGTACGTGTCCTTCTGCAACATCATCATGTTTGAAATTTATCCAGTCAATATACGTAGCTCTACTTGAACAGTTGTCGAACTTCATCCTGCATCAGAATCACGCGGAGGGCTTGTTACACACCTGGCTGCCTGCCACTCCCAGAGTTTCTGATTCAGTAAGTCTGGGTTGGAGGCTAGGAATTTACATTGCTGACAAATTTCTGGGACCACATTTTGAGAATCACTGCTCTAGTTCCTTCATTTTAGCTACAGAATATTCCATTGTCTGAATGTGCCACAATATATTTACCTAATCTCTTGTTGGTAGACGTTTTACGTTTTTTCCAATTTTTCACAATAGACAATGTTGTACTGAAAACTTTGTTGTATATGTTTCCTTGTGCCCTTGGGAGAGTTTCTATAGTATATATACCTAGGAGATATTGCTGCATGGTAGGGAATACATATTCTCAACTTTTTGAGATTTTACCAAATTATTCTTCAAAGTGGTTGCCCCGGTTTATCCCCATCCCCAATACACACACCTGTTATCCAGGTGTTTCACATCCTTGCAAAGACTTGGTAAGGTCAGATTTTTAAATTTTGGCAATCTGATGTGCATTCCATTGTCTGAATTTACATTTCCCTGTTCATTGGGAGGTTGAGTATCTTTTTGTATGTTTTATTGGCCATTTGGGTTCATATACATTTTGCATTGTTTTAGATGAGTGCTATCCAATAGCATATGATGTGGGTCACACATGTAATTTAAAACTTTATGGTAGCCACATTAAGGAAAGTAAAAAGAAACACATAAAGTTAATTTTAATAATATATTTAACCCAATATGCCCCAAATATTATCATTTTAATACTTAGTCTATATAAAATTAAAAATGAGATATTTTACATTATTTTTTCATACTATATCTTAAAAATCTGGTGAGTATTTCACACTTACAGCACACCTCAGCTCAGACCAGCCATATTTCAAATGCTCAACAGACACATGTGCTAGTGGCTACCATATTGGAAAGCACAGTTTTAGTGTCTGATGCCTTTTAGGATACACAAGTTGCAAAATAGTTTCACCTACTCTGTAACTTGTCTCTTCACTTTGTATTTGTTGATTTATAGTGTATGAAGCTTCTGACTTTTAATGTAGTTACATTTACACTTGTTTCCTTTATGATTTGTGCTTTTTTGTGTCTTGTTTAAGAAAACCTTCTTACCCCAAGATCACAAAAATGCTCTGCAAAATTTTCTTTGCCAAGTTCTTAGTTTTTCTTTGAACATTGAAGATTTTAATCTGGTGGGAATTTATTTTCATGAATGTTGTCAAGTGGGGATCTAATTTTAAAAATCTTTACATATAGTGAGTCAATCGTCTCAGAACCGTTTACTGAATAATCCACTATATTCCATTTATTTGTAATGGTACCTCTCTTATACATCGTTTCCACAGACTGTCGGTTTGTTTCCGTGTTCCGTATTCTGTTCCATTGCTCCTTTGGTCTATAGCTGGGCCAATATCTCAGTGTTTTAATTACTAAAACTTTTAAAAACAAGTTTGGTAGGGGCCAGCCCCAGTGACCAAGTGGTTAAAGTTCCACGCACTCTGCTTCCACGGCCCGGGTTCCCCTGTTTGGGTCCCGGGTGCAGACCTACTCCGCTCATCAGCCACACTGTGGAGGCATCCACATGCAAAGTGGAGGAAGGTTGGCACAGATGTTAGCTCAGGGCAAATCGTCCTCAAGCAAAAAAAAAAAAAAAAAAAAAAAAGGAAAACTGCCAATGGATGTTAGCTCAGGGCAAATCTTCCTCACCAAAAAAACAAAACAAAAACAAGTTCGATATTTTTAAGGGTGACTCTCCCCACTTGTTTTCCTTTAAATTTTTCTTGGCTATTTTTGGCCCTCTGCCCTTTCATATGAATTTTGGGATCAGCTTATCGGGTTCCATGAAAACTCATTTTGGGAGTTTGACTGGACTTGTATTTAATTTGTATGCTATTTAGGGGGAATTAAGATTTTTATGATAGTGCGCTTTGCTATCCAAGGTCACATTTTATTTCTTCACTTATGAAAGTCTTATTTACTGACAGTGAAGTTTTATAATTTCTTCCAGAAAGATATGACACATATTTTGTTATTTCTAGGTACCTTGTAGGTTTTTATTGCTATTGCAAATAGGGTCTTTTAAAAATTTGTTTTCTAATTTTTGCTTGCTAATGTGTAAGAATGTAATTAGTATTTTTATTTTTTGCATCTTTGTAACTCTTATCTTGCGATCTTGGTGAATCCTATTTATTTATTTAAAAATTCACATGGGGTAAAATTCAGTTTTCCTTGGTACAGAATTCTATGAAGTCGCACAAATGCATATAGCTGTGGAACCACCACCACGATCAGGATATAGAATGGTTCCATCACTCCCCCAAATTCACTCATCCTGCGCCTTTCTAGTCAGCCCTTCTCTTCAGGTCCATGCTCTGGAAATCACATATCTGTTCTCTGTCTCTAAAGTTTTGTCATTTGCAGAATATCATATAACTGAGATCACCCTGTATTTGTCCTTTGGAATCTGGGTTCTTTCACTTAGCAATATGTGTCTAAGAGTCATCCGTGTTGCATATATTCATAGCATTAATTTTTATTGCTGAGTAGGATTCCATTGTATGGATGTACTATAATTAGTTTATTCACTTAGCAGGTAGAACACATTAGAGTTGTTTCCAGGTTTTGGTGATTATAAATAAAGCTGCTATGAACATTCACATATGATGTTTTGTGTAAACTTATGTTTTCATTTCTCTTGGATAAATATCTAGGATTCAGGAGAAATATGTTTGACTTTATAAGAAGTTAAACTATTTACCAAAGTGACTGTACCATTTTGCATTCCCACCAGCAATGTGTTGCTCCAGTTGCTCTGCATCCTTGCCAGTACTTGGTATCATTCTAGTTTTTATTTTTCTTTGTTTTGTTTTGTTCTTTGGCCATTCGAAGAGGTATGTAGAGATATTTCATTGTGTTTTAAATTTGCCTTTCCTTAATGACCGATGATGTTAGACGTCTTTTCATATACGTGCTTGCCATCTGTATATCTTCTTTGGTAAGGTCTGGTAAAATATTGCGCCCATTTTAAAAAATTGGGTTGATTTTTTCTTATTTTTGAGTTTTGAGGCTTCTTTATGTATTCTGGATACAAGTCCTTTGTCAGATATATAATTTGCAAATATTTTCTCCCAGTCTGCAGCTTTTCTTATTGTTATTTCATCAGTGTCTTTCATAGAGCAATCATTTCGAATATTGATGGAGACCAGTTTATTGATTTTTTTTCTTTTATGGATTATCCTCTTGGTATCATGTCTGAGAGCTCTTTGCTCAACCAAAGACAGCAAAACTTTTATCCTATGTTTTCTTTTATAGGTTTTGTTTTACATTTAGGTCCATGATCCATTTTGAATTAATTTTGGTACGGAGCGCAAGGAATGGATTTAAGTTCACTTTTTGACATGTGGATGTCCAAATTTTCCAACATCATTAGTTGAAAAGACTATCCATTATCTTTTTAATTACCTTTGCACCATTGTCAGAAATCAATTGGCTTTGTCTGTGTGGGACTATTTTGTATTTTTTATTAAAGAAATTTACCGAGATGCGACTTCTATGCTACAAAATGCACCCGTTTTAAATGAACAATTCAGTGGTTTTTACTGTATTTACAGAGTTGTGCAGCCAGAACCACAATCTAATTTTAGGACATTTCCATTACCCCCAAAGGAAACATGCTGCCCACTGGCAGTAAATCACCTTGCCTGGTGCCCCCTTGTCCAGCTGCAGGCAATTACTGTTCTAATTTCTGTCTCTATGGATTTGCCTATTCTGGACATTTTGCATAATTGTAATCATACAGTATGAGGCCTTTTGTGACTAGCTTTTTTTACTTAGCATAATATTGTCAAGGATCATCCATGTTGTAGCATGTGTCAGTACTTCACTCTTTTTACTGAAGAATAGTATTCTGTTGTATGGACATACCACATTATGTTTATCCATTCATCAGCTGATGGACATTTGGGTTGTTTCCATGTTTTGGCTCTTATGAATAATGCTGCTATGAACATTCATGTACAGATTTTTCTGTGGACATATATTTTCATTTCTCTTGGATACGTACCTAGGAGTAGAGTGGCTGGGTTGTATGATAACTCTGTGTTTAACTCTTTGAGGGACTTCCGAACTGTTTTCCAAAGTGCCTGCACCATTTCACATTCCCACCAACAGTGTAAGAGGATTTCAGTTTCTCCACATCCTCACCAACACTTGTTATTGTCTGGCTTTTTATTGATAACCATTGTGAAACATATGACATGGTATCTCCCTGAGGTTTTGATTTTCATTTCCCTAATGACTAATCATGTTGGCTATCTTTTCAAGGGCTTCTTGGTCATTCATATATCTACTCAAATCATTTACTCATTTTTAATTGGGTTATTTGTCCTCTATTTAATTATAAGTTATTTATATATTCTGGATACAAGTTTTTTACCAGACATATGGCTTGTAAATATTATTGCCAGTCAGTTGGAGACATCACTTCCTTGAAGTTATCCTTTGAAAAACAAAAATTTAAAAATTTTGATGAAATTCAATTTGTCTATTTGCTTCTTTTATTATTTGTGTAATATCTGTCGTATCTAAGATATTATTGCCCAACCCAAGGTCATAAAGATTTATTACTGTTTTCTTCTAAGAATTTTACACTTAAATCTTTATTTGGTTCTGTCATCCGTTTTAAATTAATTTTTCTGCATGGCATGAGGTAGTTTATCATTTTGCATGTGCATATTTGCTTGTCTCACCACAGGACTCTTTTTGGACTCTCAATTCTTTTCCATTAATCTGTATGTCTTTACTTTCTCCAATACCATGCTCTCTTGATTACTGTTGATTTATAGTAAGTCTTACATATGAAGCCTCCAACGTTGTTCTGCTTTTCGAAGATTGTTTTCACTATTCTAGTTACTTTGCCCTTCCATACAAATTTTACAGTCACCTTGTTATGAATGCTTATTAATTATATTGTAGTTTGTTAGTAGTTTCTCTTGTATTTTTGATGTAGATGGTCATATCATATGCCAACATAAATAGTTTTGCTTCTTTTCAAACGTTTCGATCTACTTAGTTTTCTTGTTGACCTTTCTTATTGCACTGGTAAGATCTTCCAACAAAATATTGAACAGAAGCATAGATAGAGGACATCCATGTCTTGTTTCTAAATTTAAAACGAATGCTTCTAACGTTATCCTACTAAATGTGACATTTACTATCAATTTTTGGTAGAAGTCCTTTATCAGGCTAAGGAAATTTCCTTCTATTTCTCTTTTAGTATGAATTTTGTTTATTTATTTGTTTTTTCTTTTACAAAGTATTACTTTGTCTTTCTGTGCAGATTTTTATGTCTACATTTTAATGAAAGCATAGTCTTTTAAGAGTTCCAGATTTGTCCTGAGGTTTCATTTCCAACTCCTTGTCTTATATAAGCCATGACCTTGTCTTCTGTACATATGTGGCAATTAAAATTCAAGATTCTAGTTTGAGGAGACCAATAGATATTCCCATGGCTGCTCTAATATCAGGTCATATGCTCACTGCCCTGGTTTTCAGGTTCCTCTTCATTTTTGGTCTGGCAATTTTTTTTTTTTTACTTTCTTGAGTGTTAAGCTAAGCACGTCAAAGGCTGACTTTTAAGTAAAATTCCTCATTTCTAGATATCTTACAGCAGGAAGGTTTTGGGGGTTCCTAGTCCACTATATTATTGTAAACTAAAGATTTTCACATTGTTTATAAATGGAAAAAATGGAAGCAACCCAACTATTTTTTCTAATGCATGGCTCAATGGCTTGCAAATGTTTGGCACTCAATAAATATTTGTTGAATGAATAAATATTTTCTGAGCACTTCATGATTCACAGCTCATGGGAGAAAAAGAGAATGGAGTTAAAAAAAAAAAAAAGGCGTTAAGGTTTTGAGCCTGAGAGAATGATGGTGCCACTGACAGACAAGGGACAGGGCTAGAAAGGGTGCTAATTTATGGGAAAAGATATGAGTCTGATTTCAGCTGTACTGAGTTGGAGGTGGCAGAAGGACTTGCTGGTTGAGATTTTCATCTGGATATGTGGGAACAAAGCTCTGGAGAATGGTCAGGGTTGGATGTATAAACTAGGGAATTATTTGCAATAAGATAATAGTTAAAAGTGTAACATTAGCTGCTGTCACTGAGGTAGGGAGTATAGAGTAAGAAAAGTACAATGAGTTTCAAATTTAGCCTTGATTAGGGTGGAAAGAGAAAGCACAACCTATGAAAGTATATATAAAAGGTATGGTCCAAGAAGTAGGATAATGAAGACAGTGTAGGATCACCAAAAACATGGAAGGAGAGAAATTTTAAGGAAGAAAAGGTTGTTTAAGGAGAAGTTGGTCAATAGATTCAGATACTGTGTAGAACTCAACACCCCTGGATTTACCTGCCAGGAATGGCTTTATTCCAGTCCTATTTATAACCCCATGGGAATGAGCATGTTATAATATTTCTCTTTTTACCTATGATATAATTTTCAGCTTAAGTTTAATCAAAGAATCAGAAAGAATGGTTTAGGGTATGACTTTTTCCACATGTTTATGTTTCTGTGTATACCTACATACGGTCATGAACCACGTAACGATGTTTCGGTCAACAACGCACTGCATATACGACGGTGGTCCCATAACATCAGTACCATCTGGCTTAGGTGTGTAATAGGCGATATCATCTAGGTTTGTGTAAGTACACTCTAGGATGTTCGCACAACGATGGAATTGTTGAATGACACATTTCTCAGAACATATCCCCATCGTTAAGTGGCACGTGACTGTATACACACATAAACACGTCTTTGAAAGGACATCTTGTTGTTATAAACATCTATAAACGTAGCTGTAGAAAAGCTACCTATAGTTTTCCTGCTGTTGAAAAGCCACAGTATACTCTGTTTAAATATTTTTAAATTATTCAGAGGAAAAAGACACGGCCCCTTAAAAAATTAAATGTGTTTGGGAGAGGCTTGGAGTCGTTTACATGAGATTCTAAGGAAACCCACTGTGTGCTAATGCCAACTAAAATCACTGAAAGCATGCTGTGAATGTGAGCAACATGTGCAGGGGAGGACCGTCATCCCCGCCCCGCCCCCGCTGCTTTTCTTCCTTCTAACAAGGAAGAAGAATTTAGAGGCTAGAAACTTGGAAAGAGAAGTAGGACTTTTTTTTTAAGTGAATTTTTATTGAGTTAATGATAGTCCTTTTTGAGAAGAGTTATAAACTGGTAACTAAAGGTCTGACCTGCTAGTGGGGGAATCAACAGTTGAATGAAAGCAATTTGAAAGAGCTTTTTATGATAAGCTATTCCAAAGCTTTAAAGTGCTAGAACCACATACAGGAGCTATATATATTCCTATAAGTTTCTGATGCTAAAAAAATATTCAGGGTGAGTTACAGAGTGATTGTTTACTTAGGCATGAGATGAACAAATAGAATTAGACTAAACAAAAATGGCTGCTGCTTCATCAAGCCTACCTCATTTTAACTAGTGCTAAAGTCTTAGTATAGATTATGTATCATATTTTCTTATATTGTAATTAGAAATTATTTTTATTTTTAATAGTTTTCTTTGTAGAGTTATATTTGTAGTAAAGCTTAAATGTCTGTGTGCGCAAGTAAGACACACAAGTGTACACTGATTTTCCCCTTAGTTGTTATCTGTGAATGGGACCTGTCCCTCTGAATTGTGAAGAGTGGTTAATCAATACTGTAGGGCTCAATACTAGGATCTGGAAAGCAAAAGACGTGGTTGTAAATGAAGCACAGGATTAATCTGAGTCCATGGTCTTGAAAGAGGGAAGATTTAGAATACCGAAGTCAAAGAGGAAACAAAAGTCAATGTCAAGGGAATGGTAGAGATAGCAGAGGCAGACGTATTGCTACAGAGATAAGAAGTCTTTGAGATACAGACCAAACCTGCCTGGGTCTGATAGCCTTTTATACTCTCTGGGCTGTAGCACAGAACAACAATTGACTTTCCAGGAAGTGGCCAGGCCAGGGCTGGAGGCTGGCAAGCAGCTGCGCTGTTCCAGTTGACGGCCTTGGCCATTCTTCAAGCTGGAGCAGATCCTGACAGAGTCCTTTCTCCTTGGATCATGATGCCATAACTTGGCCGACCTGTCCAACTGATGGCAGCACACCGGATTTGTAGGCCTCATATCCTGGAAGGAAAGAAAAGCCTCCAGATTGTTAGCACTGCAAATCCAAACCTGCATGTGAGGCAAACCTCACAGGAACACACAGTGTTTATTTCTCAAACATTGCATTTAAGATGGAAATTTCCTGAACAAAGGATGTAATGAGAGTGAAAGGTGGAACGAGGTGAACCAATTTTGTAGCCGTTAGGTTTTTATTTTTCTATTCCATATGAATTGACAAGAATGCGAAATGAGATGGAAAGGAATATATCCTTAAATGTTCAAACAATTGATTTTTGTCTATGATAAGGCAAATTTATGTAATAAAACTGTTATCTGAAATTCTGTCTATATGTAAAAGTGATGCAATAAATGGGGAGATTTTCTATAGTTTCTTCTAAACTCTTAACAAGTTGGAGGTTTTTACCTTTTGTGCTAGAAAGTTTTCAATCACCTTTTGGATACCTTGGTATAAATTTGATGAATCCCACCCCCTAGACTTCGCATAACATATTCCTGGAACCTCACAGAGTCACTTGGTTTTCTCACCTATAAGACATGAGTTCGGCTACAAATATTTAAATCCAGGGTAAATCAAGTCTTTATATTTTCCTGTTAAGCTACTTGAAATCACGAAGCAAAAGTCCAATATTTGACTGTGATTATCCAGCGGTGTGTTCACATTAAAATCTTTGTCGCCTGTTGTCTTTAGATGGTAATTATTTCATCAGTAGGACCTGGTACGTATTTGTCCTGGTACCCCCCACCACCCAAGTGAGACGTCAGTGGGCTGGACTTTTGGGAGAGCCTCACTCTGCTGTGATGTTAGGAGAATATGAAGTACTTCTTCTGCAACTGTGGGCTGCACTGGTCTCAAAATACTCAGTAGCCACCAGCCAAGGCCTGAGTTGTTTATAGGAGCTAGTTGAAGCAAAGCCCTGATTTCATTGTTGTCTGGCCTCCACCTCGGCTCCCTTCTGCGGGGCAAACACTCCTGACCCTATCTGGACTGGCTCCCTGCTTTCTCTCACCGCGTTTGCTTGCTTTGTCAGTGCTCAGGCTGCAGTCGTTTATCCAGGGCTGTTCTCTTCTCCAAGGGAGCACGCTCGAGCAAATATGAGGCCCTTCGTCAGCGCTTTCCATCCACCTGTGCTCAAAACCAGCATCCTCTGATCTCTTGGGGGAGTAGAGCAGTGAGAGAGTCGGGATGGCAGGGGTGGAATTGAATATGATCAGTGATGGGATTGCTTAGTCCAAACCAGCCTTATGCATAGATAAATAGCTGGCCAATTACATGGTATAATTTGGACATGGTCTCGCTCCACCTTTCCCTCAAAATATCCTCCTCAAGAGCCTGTCCTAGTTTCTGATGTTCCGCTATTAAAGATGGATTCCTCTAGTTTAAGCCCTTCTCTAGAAAACACAAATCTTGGTGCACAGCACAGTGCTCAGGCACTTAGTAGACCCCTAAGTGTTAGTTGAACGAATATGTGAATCAGAGGGATTATCTATTAAACTAATTCATAATGAAGTATTAAGAGGGACTATTACCAGATGACGCAACCATTTAAAACAATGCTTCTCAAACTTTAATGTATACAGCAATCACCTAAGGATCTTGTTAAAAGACAGATTCTGGGGCCGGACAAGACCTGAGAATCTGCATTTCTAGCATGTGCTTCAGTGATGCCAATGCTACGTCACAGTTTGAGTAGCAAAGATTTAGAAGACCTTAGGGCAAGGTTTCCCAACTTGCCTCATCAAAGAATCTTTTGAGGTGTTTGTTAAATATTAAAAATCAGAATCTGGGGGTTAGACTTGGGAATCCATATTTTTAACAAGAGCTTCAAGTGATTTGCACGACTGGAACAATAATCTTGGGAAGGAGTGGGGCATAGGCTTAAAGCCATGTGGGGGCATTGTGGTGGTCTACCGGCCTCTTGGGAGTGAAAGAGAGCCTTAGAGAGGGCACCGGGCCAGATTAGAAAACATATAGCTACAATTTTGCTTTACAGCCATTCCTAAATGGCCTAGGGTTAGAGGGTAGAATGAAAACGAGGAGCTATTTGATTTTTTTTTTCCAGCAAGTAGCATTGGCATCACTTTTCACTAGCACAGAGCATTATTTGGTTTTCTGGGTTTTTGTTTTGCTCCTTGAGTAAGTTTGGTATCTTGAAAACAGCCGAGTTGTTAGACAAATCTTTGGATATTACTTTTAACTTCAAATAGTTTTCCTTACATTTGTCTTCTCTGCAAGTTTTTAAACTTTAGCCCTTTCTTCATCATAGATTCTGTGAAACATTAGGAACCTTATTTTCTTGGACTAATAAGACAGAGATGTGAAGGAATAGTCTATTAAGCAGGGCTGCTGGAGAGACTCTCATTTCCTTAATATCCATCCACCGAGCCATGGAGCTGTGAGAGGCCCAGCAGCAGGATGTAGTCAGTGATGCGCTTCAGACTGCAGCTATTCCGGTGTGATATTATTTCAGGCATCACCAGCGGCCAAGGTGAAAGCTTCTCAAATAAGACATTCTGAATGAGATGTGCTGTGAGCGTGCGAGGCTGCTGGGGATAGGCAAGCAGCCTCAGTGGCAGATACTAGCTAGGAAACTCAGGACGCAGTGAAAATATCACCGACTTGCCAGAGGCCGCTTTACAAGTTGGTGGCATGGCTGATATTTGTATTAAAATTGTCGTATTTTCAATCCTGGGCTGCAGTCTTTGGGCCATTGATGTCCCCAGTTTTTAAACTCTCCTTTGGAAAGACCTGATCCTCAAGCTGACATACTTTCGAATTTGGTCTCTCCCCTTCTCCCCTTCCCGTCTGCATGGCTGGGGTGGAGGTTGGGATTCGCAGCCAACCACATGGAAAGAGGTTTCGAGTTATTCAAGGCAAGAAAGGGGATTCGTTGTGAGTAGACATGAGACTAGTTTTTGTCAAGCTGCATTGCAGGATGGGAAGCTAGAGGGGCCCCAGACTCCATTCCTATCCCTCTATTCTCTCTCCTATATCTTCTTGTACTTTCAGACACTTTGGCAAAGCCTGGCACAGAACCTTCTAGTGAAGTCACCTATCCCTTTTCAGGGTCCCTTAAAGGGCCAGGAGTGGCAAATTTAAACACAGAGTTGCCTTCAGTGCTCCCAGGCGCTAGTATGGGACTTCAGGGAGCTGCCAGCAGGTGAGCAGTGATGCCGATTTTTGTGCATGTCTGGGCTTGTTTAGCTGCCTTCAGATGTGAGGAACTGAGGGGTCTAAATATGTGACGCACATTCTACTAATTACTTATATATGAAACCATATCTAGATGACTTATGTTGATTTCTGACTCCTACTTATGAATAAAATGATATACAAGTGGTCAGATGGCACTGAGGGACTTGGGCATAATCTTTCTGCTACCTGGAAAGAAGGTATCAGAGGTGCCAACTCTGTGTTTGGGAGGTCTAGGGGTGCCGGAAGGGCCTGGTGTGTCCCAGGGTTGAGGGATACCTGAACAGATGCAGATGCCTGAGGCTGAGAGATATCTCCAAGTTTAGGGCACTAAAATGTCCAAGGATACTCAGCAAGACCAAGGTTACTTTTTAATGTGGAGGTTGCAACTATGTGTGTTAAGTACCTGAGAGAGGCTTAGGCTACTACCAAGGCTATTGAAAGGCCTGTGGGACAAAGTCCTGGGGCAGGGAGGAGACAGTCAGCAAGTCATCCTCACTTCCTGCATTTTTCTTCTCTTTAACAGTTTATCTCCAACATAATGAAAAGCTTGGCATTCCCAGTATCCTCTTATCTAAGTCATCTTAGTAGGCCATTTATGTTTATATACAACTTTCGAAGGATGTTTTATGTTTATAAGGCAAAGATGAGTGGATGTATGTACAACAGAAAAGGAAGACATTTAGAAATCTTTGATATTGGCTGTAGAAATTCACAGCTCCTGCACTGGAAAAATTGCAGTTTACAGCAAAAAAGCATAGCCCCAAATTCCAATCAAATTCCTTCTCATCCCTTCTCTCTAACTTTGCAGGGAAAATTAGCTTCCTATAGTCTCTGAAGCATTTCGATTGACACTAGTAAGCGTAAAAGGAAAATAAATCTTTCTCAGCTTCTTTGATACCTGTTTGAAATGCTAATTGACCGGCTTGCATCCAATGAACCTCCGGTTCATCCCAATCCAATCTCTCCTCAGGCGGGTTTGCATACTTGATGAAATTCGACTTTATACCAAGAAAATATGAACCTAAGTGAGATGAAAATGGAACCCAAATGTGACAACATGTGAAAATGGGCTGCTCCTAGGTTTCTGGCCTCAATTTCCTCCCAACTATCTCTCAAAAGAGACCACCCCCTAAAAAAGCAACAGTCAATTTTATGCAAATTAACTTTGCCATGAGATGGGAGTGACACGGGGTCTGCCTATGGTTGTAAAAGCACAGTTCCAATGTTTTATAAAAAGCTGTGATTGGCATGGCTTGAACAAGATTTCTAACATGTTTCTTCTCGGAAGAATTATAACTGTCTAGCCTATGTTTAAGGGCATGTGGAGTTGAGTAGAGATGCAGCAGAAAGATTTTTGGCAAGGCCATTTAAGAGACGGGTATGAGGGAAGAAGATACAGATAGGGAAGGGACAGTAGTATGAATATTAAACTATGGCCTAGGATTCCATCACCTTCAAATCGTTTATAATCATGGAAGTTAAGACTGCATGTGAAGTTCTGGAACATGAATTTTTCTGTAGACCATGCTGAAGGTACACTCTGCTTGAATCTGAGGGTGACATGGGAGAGACCTGATGTATTTTTGCCTAGATGGGGCTGTGGAGGAGTTACTATTTTGTTTTTGTTTTTTTTTTTTTTGAGGAAGATTAGCCCTGAGCTAACATCTGCTGCCAATCCTCCTCTTTTTGCTGAGGAAGACCGGCCCTGAGCTAACATCGGTGCCCATCTTCCTCCACTTTATATGTGGGACGCCTACCACAGCATGGCTTGCCAAATGGTGCCGTGTCTGCACCCAGGATCTGAACTGGCAAGCCCCGGGCTGCCGAAGTGGAACATGCACACTTAACCGATGCGCCACCGAGCCGGCCCCAGGAGTGACTATTAAATGAAGGCTTGGCAGAGAGGCGGGACCCAAATCAAAAAACAAAAGCTGTAAAACCAGAGAATCTTAGTTGAATGGAGAGAGAAGTGTACTAGAAGATTAAAGTACTAAACTGTAATGATAAAAAAAGAGAAAACTATGCTGAGCATTCAGGACTATTTATCCTGGAGTATTAGTTTTCTACTGCTGTCATAACAAATCACCATAAACTCAGTGGACTAAAATGACACAAATTTATTCTCTCACAGTTCCGTGGTCAGAAGTCTGGATATAATGTGGCTCAAATGGTTCTTCTGTTTAGGGTCTCACAAGGCTGAAATCGAAGTGTCAGCCAGATTGTGTTCCTTGCAGGAGGCTTTCGGGAGAATGTACTAGGCCCATTCAGGTTGTTGGCCAAATTCAGTTCCATGCGGTTCTAGAACTGACATGCCTGTGTCCTTGCTTGCTGTGAGCTGGGGGTTTTTCTTAGCCGCTAGAGGCTGCCCGCATTTCCCAGCTTGTGTCCCCGTTCAATGGCAGCAGTGGTGAGTGAGTCCTTATACTTCGACTCTCCCTGACTCCCCTTTTCCTTCATCTCTCCTGCCTCTTCTGGATTCAACTAGGAAAATTTCTCTGCTTTAAGAACTCACGTGATTAGGTTGGGCTTGCCTGTATAATCCAAGATAACCCCTCTATCTTGAGGTCTATACCTTAATTATATCTGCAAATTCTCTCTCTTCATAGCGGAACCTAGATCAGTGTTTATAACCATGGGATAGGAAGCTGGGAGGGAGAGGGAGGAGGGATATCTTAAGGATTCTGCCTACTACACCTGGAATCTTAGAAATATATTTAGATTTTTAAAATGAGGTAGTGGGGCAATAAATCCAAGGAACCTTGTGGAACCATCCAATTATTTAATGAGGAAGAAAGAGGAATAAGATTGTGCAGCTGATACCCATTCACTATTTCACACTGATCGGGACAGGGAAATCTGAGTCTACAAGGGAGAAAAAGAGAGGTCCTTGGAAGAAAGGCCCTATGTAGGAGTGGTATTTACAATATTTAACAACCTGCATGGCATGGCCATCAGCCAATCACAATGATGATAGCCAGTACTCCACATTGGTGCATACCCGCTGCATCACTGTTTATGGGTCCAAGATAGTGTTATGCTCACTATCCTTACTGCTGGTCCCTTCATACCCCTCCTAGTAAGGGGACTCCAAGCCAAGCCCACTTGCTCACTTAGGGCCCAGCCTCAGAGTGAAGATCTTTGTGCATCAGGGAAACTACCCTAGAAAGAAGAGGCCAGCCTCCACGCAGGGATTAGAAAAGTCTGAAAATGTGTAGGAATGGAAGCCTGGGTAGTGGTGTGATGGGGAAAGTTGGAATCAGGAGTCCAGACCCACAGAGTCAAGAAATATGAATATGGGAGCAAGTCTTTGAGGCAGACGTGTGAACATGTATCTTTGAGAGGTCTGAATATAGGACGTCATCATTCTAGGGTGGCAGGTGGGCAGATTCACAAGTGTTGTAAGCCAAAACCAACCAACAAACATAATGTCTACCTAGGCTGGTGTGTGCCACATAGTCAATGGGGGCTGAGGATAGCTGGTACCTGACGTGGGAAAGTTAGAGGAATGGCAGTTGGGGTGGTCAGCATAAGAAATTAGGACTCAGTCATGAATGCTGGGTATCAGGGAGGCAGGTATTAAGTCATTGGGGGAATTGGAGTTCCAGGTGAGGACTTTTGTATAGACAAACAAGATACAGACATGGTTACTGGGACATCGGGGTCTCAAGATAACAATGGAATCAGGAATACAACAAAACGAGATGCTAAATCACTGGTTTAGGCCTCTTTATCTTAGTGTGTGATAACGGGCAAAAACAATCATTTCTCTAATCCCTCTCATGTAATGGAAGAGGAAACAGGCCTGGAGCGAAGTAATTTGCCTAAGGTCACAGCTAAATTTTGTTAGAACCGGCACTAGGACCCAGGTCTCTGGAAGCCTCATCTACTCGTATTCTTTACGTCACACTACACTGCCCTTCTGCCTTGAGCTGGGGCTGGTCTTGGAGTGGGAGTGGGAGCTGACTACGCAGGTAGGAGGTGAAGTTAACCTAACTGATGGTTTTAGAGGGCTGGTGGCAGGCTGGAGGTCCAACCACGGTCTCTTAGTGCAATCTTATGTCCAGAATCTGGCCCCACCTTCAGCATCCTGCTGTTCTGGATACTAGGAGTACAAGCACAGCATCTATATCAGCTCTATGACAAACACATTGAGCTATGTTGCTTTGAACTTAAATAAAAGGAGAGTCAGGACTAGACTCTTGTCTGCTAAAAATAACTTCACTTGGAATGCTCCGTAAAGGAAAGCACAAAGCCGCTACTGAAAGCAGCTAATAGATATCACAGGTTTCCATGACACCGGCAAAAAAGGATGGTTTTACAGGGGAAGAAAATTAAGTTAAAAAAAAAGTCTTCTCACATTCATAATGCTACCCTTCTTGTCACTTTAGATGGGGCCTCAGCTGATTGGGACCAAGAGTAGGTGGCTTTTAAAAAAATTACAAATGGAAAGTTGCAAGGCAAGAGAAAGGTGAGTTTGTTCAAAGAAAAGGGCTGCAGGCTTCCCCTAGTCTTGCCTGTTATAACTTGCCTACTAATCCATCACCAAAGAACATGCCCACTGCCCTCAGGAATGCACTCGCAGAAAAGGGATGCTTTTCACACAGTCCAGACCACTCAGCCAGCAGAGTATAAAGGGACTTGGGTAGAGAAGTTTATAATGTGTTTTATGGTAATTGAGAAACTCATTTAAAGGCTCCTTCAGCCCAAGTGCCTTTGGGAGCTCCTAGTTAGTGCAGCTGAAGTGGCCACTGCACCATTTTAAGAGAGGTGAACGAGGCCTTCCTGTATTTTCAGCCTGAAGACAAGCACTCCAGCTCTTGGCTGGCTGTTGTCTGGGGCCTTGCTCATTTTGAACACACCATGAGCACAGGCCCTGATGATCATTTGGGGATATGACCTAGGCCATTTTGAACTTATAAAAAGCATTTCTAAGGTCGCATGCCTTCTTGTTAGCCAGGCTATTTAATATTGTGTTTCATTTAATTAAAAACAATCTCCTAAATAATATACCATGCCCAACATGTCTTCTTAATTCAAAAATTTTCAAGGCGTGCGTCTCATGTGGCTTAAAAAGAAGCTTAGATATAACGTATTCAATAATTTGTTTTGATTTTCTTCTCTATGCATTTAACAACAGGAAATAAGCAGTGATTCTCAGAACAGATTTGGAATTTGTTAGTAGGGTACCCAGGGATGGTATCTAGTGTCGGAGAGGAAAAATTTTCCTATACCCTTCTAAGTTCTTCTGGCTGGTCCAAGAATTAAATTGACATGAGACAGATTAACAGGAGGAAAAAAAAAATAAATTTAATTTTGTAAGTATGGGGGCTCCATAATATGAGGCCCCCAGACGTTGAGGCAATTGAGGCTTATGTGCCATCCAGAGCTTAGGAGAAGAGGGTAGGAGTCTAGGACTTCAAGGGAGAGGGAGACAATTCAAAAGAAGATGGGAAGAGCAAATGTTCGGTAAATAAATGTTTGCTGGGCCGTGCAGAAACAATGCGATACAGAGAGGCATTTTAACAGACTTTGCTAGGTTCCCCCGTCTACCACACTTGTAGTTATTTATGGTGACAGCTCCCTCCCTAGAAGAGGTCCTCTATCTAAATTCTTTCAGGTAGTTAGGGGGAAGGTCAAAGGTTCTTCCCAAGTCCTTTGGGCCTTGGTTGTTTTCAGCTCAATATAATCTTCATGTCAAAGTGGCACATCTTGGGGTGGCAAATTTTGTTCCCCCACACTAGCTTCCAATGGATATAAATAAACGAACAGCTGTTTTAATCATTGGGAGGTTGATTGCTTCATGGTTGCTCTATTTATGCTCACTATGCATTGAAAAGTTTTGACTTGGAGTTAAAAGACCTTGTTTTTGAGTCCTAGACCCACTATTTACAGGGCATCTTTGAGCAAGTCACATAATGTTATTTCTCAATCCCCTCATTGGTCATTATAAAATGGGGATAATGGTACTGGTTAATATTTATTAAATGTGTCCTCATTTCATAGCTGAGTCAGCTGAGGCACAAAGAGCTAGGTAGCTAGCTCGGGGTGACCCAGCTAGTACAGTAGTCTCCCCTTATCCATGGAGGATATGTTCCAAGACCCCCCGTGGATGCCTGAAACCACGGATAGCAGTAGATCCTATACACATACTATGTTTTTTCCTATACAAACGCACCTGTGATAAAGTTTAATTTACAAATTAGGCACTGTAAGAGATTAACAACAATAACTAATAATAGAACAATTATAATGATATACTGTAATAAAAGTTACCATGTATCTTAACAACTTTAGCATATGATTTTTTTCTTATTAAGTAAAGAACTTTCATCTTTTCATTTAAAAGAAACACTTTACAGCTTCTCTTTGGCTTATCTGAATTACCAACATCACTACTATTGCACTCTGGGGCCATTACTTAGTGAAAGAAGAGTGACTTGGACATAAGCACTGTGATACCACAATAGTCAATCTGATAACTGAGATGGCCACTAAGTGACTAATGGGCAGGTAGTGTATACAGCTGGATACGCTGGACAAAGGGATGATTCACATCCTGTGCCGGACAGAGCGGGATAGTGTGAGATTCCATCATGCTGCTCAGAACAGAGTGCAATTTAAAAGTTATGAATTGTTTATTTCTGGAATTTTCCATTTAATATTTTCAAACCATGGTTGGCCGCAGGTAACTGAAAGCATGAAAAGCGAGACCACGGATAAGGGGGACCTACTGTAATAGCAGAGGTAGGATTACAACCAGGCAGCCCGGTTCCAGAGCCTATGATTTTTAACTCCTAGTTTCGTATCTTGAAGGGATTTCGAGGCTCAAATCAAATGTAATTATATGTGTGACAGTGCTTTGAAAACTATAAAATGCTACATAAATAGAAGGTATTATAAAAGTTACCAAGCCTAGCAGAAGGCTTTGGTTTCCTTGGAGGAAGTATTTTCTTGGCAGCAGGAAAATATTCGTGCGATAGGGAGGAAGTTATAACGTACTGGGAATGAGGCTTTGGTTTGAAATGTCTTCAAAGCCTGGTGTATCAGAAAGCTCACTGGACTGAGAGGAAGTAAACCTGAGTTCTAGTGCCAGCTGAACTAGTAATAAACTAGTCAACCTTGGCTAAGTCATCTAATTTCTCTAAACCTTAGTTCATTAAACATGAAGCAAGACAGTTGGTGTTGACAATGGTTCTTAACCTTTCAGGGCCATCAACCTTCTATATGCTAGCTTATATACTCTAATAACAGCTATGGCACCTCAGCACAAATTTTGTCATCAACTTTTAGGGTTTCATAGACCCCCTGAAGCCCATTCATGGTTTCATAGACTCTAGGTTAAAAACTCCAAGTGTAGATGTTAGAAGTTCTTCGTAACTCTCAGATTCTAAGGTTGGAACCAAACTTTGTAAATACATGCTTCAAAAAAGTCCTTTATAGGCAAGTGGCCTTCATATATCATGGAAAGTCTGTATGGAATCACTATGCTGAGTTGGTCAGAATCACCCGATTTAGGGTTTAGGAATGGATCACCATTGATAGCAGTGGGGTATAGCTATAATAGCTCACAAAAGAATTCTGCATTTCAATTTTATTTTGCCGAGGAACTTTTTTTGAAGGGAGAGGAGAGGGTCATAGCAGCAATATCCAACTTGATATATTAATCATACATTCAGCTTTGCAGTGCATTTAGAAAAGTGCTGGACTTACTGCTTTTAGTTCTGGGATCAGCAAAAGATAACAGCACTGTTTCATGCTGGTCCACAGGGAGCAGCAGTATTTTTTATAAGAAGCAAGTTTTGGCATGGAAGTGATAAAGAATTCTATATCTATAAAGGTAGACAATGTCAACCCCAACTGGGTGCAAGATTTGTGGGTGGTCTGTTTGTGAAACGTTTCTAATTACTGTGGTGAGTCCTGCTGGGGTTGCTAAAATGAAGCGTCTGTCATATCCATTTCCTGGTGTTTTGAAACAGCTGCAAGAATTGTCCAAGAATCCCCAAGTCCACAGAGTGGTAAGAGCAAACGGGAAGTGCTTTTAGCAAGGATCCAATCCACCCTCTCGTTTTTTGGATGAGAACTACTGAGGTTCTGTCTTAGATCTGGTCCTTTGGAAACACACTGAGACAGAGGTTTGCATGCAGGAAATTCATTGGAACACAGTCTCAGGAACAGACCTGCAAAGACATGAGTGAAGAAGGATCAGGCAGAAGGAACAGCTGAACCATGGTGCAGTTGCTTGAACAAAGGCCTCGGCCTGTTCTGTAGGAAGCTCACAAGCTGAAGTGTTCCTTCAGAGTTGTCTCCAATTGAGGCAAGTGAGGACAGACCTTTGGATGCCTGCTTTGCCCAGTCATTGGATGTCAGTTGCCCAAAGAAAGGGGCCATAACATTGGACGTCCCATTCTCTTTGGCTGAAGGCAATTTCTGGAGAGGGCTTCAACTGTGAGCCATTAGCAGCCAACACTCCAGGCAACTGGAAGAATAAATGGCTTGGTCCTGAAGGGGGCCTCTGAGTGACTAACCAGAGCACTCAGTATACTTTCAGAGAGTTTGATTTGGACGACCATCATCTCTCATATCGGTCACTGCACTAACCTTCGAACTAGTCTCCTATCTTAGTTTTACCTCCATTCAAATTATTTTCTACACCGCAGCCAGCGTTATCTTCTAGAATCCAATTCCTGTCATGTTGCTATGGCTTATAACTCTTTAATGGCTCTTCATGCCTTCTGGACAGTCTAAACATCTGAGTATGCTTCCAAGGTGCTTCATGAACTGACTTCTATCTTTAGCCATAGCTCTTACAATTTTTCTCTTGATCTCCACGGACCAGCCATGGAACTACTTGCAGTTCCATGAGTGTATCATGCTGTCTCTTACCTCTGAGCCTTTGCATATACTGTTCCCTTTTGGATACTCCAGCATACACACTACACCTAGGTAACTTCTAGTTTAGATGCCTCCTCCTTTAAGAAGCCTTCCCTATTTCCATAGTATCTTATAATTACTCCTATTGTAACTATCATCTGTTATACCATATTGAAATTCCCTGTTTACATGTCTGTCTCCTCTCTAGATTGTAAGCTCCCTGAAGGCAGGAAGAGTATCTTTAGTATTCATCCCCTGAACTTAGTACAGTGATTGGAACTTGGTAGGTACACTATAAATATTTGTCAAATGTACAGGTGACTTGTCCAAGGTCACACTCTGTGCATGCCCAGGGATGGATTGTTTTTGATGTTTTGTTCGGTTCCCATGAGGACGGACCATCTGACCACCAAGTTCCTATATCTGTGTCCACATGGAGTTATATGAAACCAGGCCATTGCAAATATAAAGTAGAACCAAATCATAGATGAAAAAGTTCTAGCTGAGGTAAGAAATACAACATCTTTAAAATGGATGTGACCTGTGTCAGATTCTTACAGCTCCTCTGAAAGGAGATTTGAAAGAGACTGTAATCCTATGAGGGATGTGTAGTGACTTGTGGAATCATGACATAGCATTCAGAGCTGATAGGCTGGAGTATGGAAATCTTAATCATGGTCAATAGGATTAATCGTTGATTATAGACATGTCTTCCTTCTCACAAATTTTCAGACTCAGCAGGGATTTGCCTGTAGGAGATTTTAGCAGCAGTGCTGCAGAAGCAGGGCCAAATTAAAATTGTGGTGCTTGAAAATTATTGCTAAGGGACATTAAAATTTTAGTAAGATTTTCATGAAGCCTAATCCTTCTGGGTAATTTGTGAATTCCAGTGAAGTATCATGCCATTTTCCTGGCCAAAGGTGGTCTCTCTAATGATCTAGCTAGGCCATGGTACCTCCATTACATAAGCTGACCTTTAAAAGTTTTATAACAAGACATTAACCAGAGCCACCCTCTCCAGAGCCAACAAGGATTAGACAGGAAAAAAGATGTCACTGCCCTTTGTGTACAATCCTGTTGGGCCTGCTCCCAAGAACAAGCCTCTCTGTGGCCTATCTTTCATCAGTCTCTGTTTTCTCTTGGCTGCAGATGCTTGGCAAAACCAAGTGTTGTTAGTAGAGGTGACTACAACATTTTGACAAGACATACATAATTGTGGCAGTCTCCATAATCAATACAATCACATCACATATCTGGAATTGATTAATTAAGAAAATGCCTCTTGAGCAGTGAGTCAAACTTTTGAGGCGGCTGTGAACCTCTTAGAATCTGATTAAAAACTAAGGAGCTTCTTTTTAGAAAATTAGAGTTCACAAAATTTTACATTAAATTTTATGGGGATTATGGACTCCCCAAAGCCCTTCAATGAACCAGTGATTAAAAGCCATTGACTTAGAGATAAGACAAAAGTTTTCTATTTATTGAGTGCTGACTATGTACCAGGCACTGTGCTAAAATTTGATATGCATTATCTCATTTAATCCACACAATGACCCTATGGGGGCAAGTACACTTATTATTTTACAGCTCAGAAGTGGTAGACCGGGGATTCAAATGCAAGATGGCATACTCCAGAGCCTGTAACCTTAACATTTATACCATTCAGCCTCTAGTGAGTCTTGTAAGCTTATTTCTGATTAGATCTTTGTACTTGAATAGCATTGACCATCAATCTTCTCTTTGTTTTTTGTTTACAGGAGAGACCTTCTTTAAATCGTTGTTCGTGGACTCCAAGTTTAATATTCTGCCCTTTCAATTCTATTGATTGTCAGTATAGCTGAATACACCACTGGTCTAGTTAAACTTCTATTAGATAGATAGACAGACTGTCCCATTTTTCACTGTGTAGAATATCTGCACAGAAATAACAAATGGTAGAATGTCTCTTGCAAACTAATCCAAAACCATCATTCCTCCCTTACCTTACTCACTGTGTTTTAGGAGTGTGCTAAGGGTCGTTTGCATAGCAAAGCTCATGTCATCATTCCTTGCCTATATTGGAAATATATGGTCAAATTTCTTTTTTACCATTTTTATTGTCCTTAAATACAAGACCAATAATAATCAGTATGATGTAATTTCAGGATTTTGTTTTATGATGAATTACAATACAGACACTGACACCATAAATATTTTGATATGTATCTCTAAAAAATGAGAATATTTTTTCCTTCAGAGTGAAAATAACATCAACACACCTAAAAAAATTAATTCTTTAATATTATTTAATACCCAGTGCATATTCGGCTTTCTTCAGTGGTCCCCAAAATGTACTTTACTACCTGTTTGTCCAAACCAGGATTCAATCCAGCACCGTATGTTGCGTCTGATTGTCATAATAGGCGTCTTTTAATCTAGAACAGTTCCTCTTTTCCATGACAAGAACTTTCTGAAGAGACCAGTCCAGTTGTTTTCTGGGCTTCCTGGATGTGCTGTTTAGCTTGTTTCTCTATCCTCTTTATATCCTGTAAACTGAAAATTGGTTGTAAAGTCTTGATTAAGTTCAAGTCAAACATTTTTGACAAGATTATACCATAGGTAATGTTGGGTATTCTATGTTGTATCACATTAATTCGGAAATTGTCCCACTGTTAGATTGGACACTAGATTTAGGATGATTGCCTAATTTCAGGAATTTGGGGCAAAGCTTCCATCTATATAAATCCTTCTTATGATCCCAAATTTCCCTCCAAACTAGTCTCTGATGCTTCACATCTCTTTAATAGGCATCAGGTTATTTAATTCCACAGTCAGATATAAAGCCAAGTAAATGATGGATTTTAGAGACTTTAAATCCTTTCTTAAGAGTTCAAGTTGGGATATGAAAATTAGCACTGCCTAGGACAGAGAGCCCAGAAAAGGGCTACTGGAGAATCTAAAGAAAACATGATCAGCTTTATAACTTGTGTGAGAGAAGGCCTTGGCCTAAGTATTCTCAAGCATGGAAGACCCACTTCCAGAAGGGATTTACCTTTTTCCCAGAGAAGACATTGACTTTGTTACAAACATGTACAGGAGAGGAAATGTTCAAGCCTGGCTGTTCTTAGGGCAGGTTGAGATTGGGCGAGTTAGCCCCACCCACCTTTGCCACACACACGCTTGCTTCCCGTGGTGTTGTGCCCAACGCTACCTCTTCCCCATCCCCGCAAAATACAAAAACATGCCCACCTTTCTGACTCTTAGGTTTTCTTTTCTTTCTTCTGTATTAAATCCTGTTCCAAATCGAGAATCATGTCACCTTATTCATAGTTAGGGATTAGAGCTTCCTTCTCTACATTTTTGAATTTTAACTAGAGAGGGTGGTGCACAGCTGTAAGCTGGGGGGAATGATTGTTAAATGGTGAACTTGTGGGTGGCACCAAGAGTGGGAGAGAGAGTTTTGGGGACATATCTTCATAATGTTCCTTAAATCACACTATATAGGTTGCTCCGTCTCTTGCCTCCTTGTAGGGTTGAGGAAAAACAAACAAACTCAGAATGGTTATCTGTCTAAAACACTTTCTCCCCTTAGGTGTGTTTACATTATGAAACGGCTTCAAAGGGAACCCATTGCTGACTAGAATTTCCTAATTAGTAGATATGAACACTTTATCTGTAGCAACCCATTAGTTACCAGACCAACACGCTTAATGAAAGTCACCCAATACACAGCATAGGCGTTTGCCTAGCATATTGATTTTACTACTGAAATTGAGAAGCACCTTCTCTGATGAGTTTTGGAAAACAAAGTCATCGATCTCAATAGAGATGCTATAGATTTGGTCACTTTTGATGCACAGAAGGGCTACTCATTATTCTCAAGCAAATGCCTCCAATACACAGTGACAAGTTGTATTGGAAGCTGGCATCCTTTCAGAGCTGTGTGCCAGGACTCCATTTATTCACTCTCTTGGGAGGGAGCAGCTGCTTCGGTGAGAGGAGGCCTGGCTATTCCTATTAGCAAGAGTGGGGTTGAATACTGTGAGTTTGAGAGAGAGCGGCCAGGCACGATCTCTGGGCCCCTTTGCTGCAGGCTTCTTTCTGTAATTCCCAACAGCGAAGCTTAGGGTTAACCTTGCCAATGGAGCCCATTGTCCCACTGCTAACAAACACACATTCAACAATTTATTTATTCCCTAAATACTTATTAAGAGCCCACACTGTGGCAGGCACTGTGGCAGAAGCTACAGATACCATGGTAGACAGGGTTGACATGTCCCCATCAAACTTAGTTTAGTGGGGAAGATAGTAAATACAGAAACAAATACAAAATTAGAAGTTGTAAGTGCCACGAAAGAAAGAAACAGGGACTGTGATTGAAAATACAGGAAGCAGAGGCTCACTTAGACAAGGTAGTCGGAGAAGAATGTCTATTACGTGACAAACAGTCCACTAGATGCTAAATTAAAAAGACTTAGGTGAGATATGGTCTTTGTCCCTGAGGACTTGTCAATTTATAATAGGTTCGATAAGGAAAGAATGTATGAAGTATAAAGGAAACTGAGAGGAAGGAGCAATTGATTCTGCCTGGAGTAGGGTAGGGACATCAGGGACAGTTAGAGAAAGGGTGGCATCCTTGAAGGATAACTAGAAGAATGCTGAGTAAACAAGGAAGGGCCAGGGGTAAGGGAGTCTCGATAGAGGCAACGGCAAGGTATTGAAACCTGTTTGAGGGAATGAGGTAGGTCATCTTGGAACCCTGACCTCAAGAGAACTTTCTAGCAGAGCTCCAGTATGGAGAATGGATGGATGCAGAGCTGCTCTGTTTGAAACACCAGAGAGGGTGAGAAATAGGGACACTGTAGTAGTTTTCTATGGCTGCCATAGCAAATGATCACAAACTTTGTGGCTTAAAACAACACAAATGTATTACATTATACCTCTGGAGGTCACTGGGCCAAAGTCAAGCTGTCAGTAGGGCTGTGCTCCTTTCTGGAGGCTCTCAGGGAGAATCTGTGTCCTTGTCTTTTCCGGATTCTAGAAGCTTCCTACTTTCCTTGGTTTGTGGCCCCCTCACTTGACCTTCAAAGCTAACAACTTCACATCTCTCTGACCCTTCTTCAAGTCTCAGTGACCACAGTTGGGAAAAGTCTACACTTTCAAGGACCCATGTGATTTGACTGAGCTGTCCTGGGCAACCCAGGAGAAACTCCTCATCTCAAGATCCTGAACCTTAATCTGACCTCTGCAAAGTCTTTTTTGCCATGTAAGGAAACATATTCATGGCTTCTGAGAATTTGGGTGCGGACATCTTTGAGGGCCATTATTCTGCCTACCAGGAACCTAGACTCAGCCCTCTGAAAGACCCCTTCATTTCCCATAGTGTCCCCTGAGGCACTTCTGAAGTATCCTAGGACTTTAAAGACATTTTGAAATCACTGCTGTAAGGTGCCCATGTTGACCTATGTATTAACACACATGTGAGTTTGTTTGGAAGGGGGATGGCACGGGGGATGGCACATTGTGCCACGTTCACAGGACTTCAACATTATTTCTCCAGAGAGATCTGCCCTGACAAACTCAGATTAAGTTAGTGTTCCCTATTATGTACTTCATCTGTCTGTGTTTGTAGATGAAGCCAGAAGAATCACAGTGAACCAGGTTGTGGAGCAACCTTTATTCATTCAGCAACTATTTTTTCAGGAAGGCACGAAAGAATATATTACTGAATAAAAAAGACAGGGTCTCTTCCCTTATCCCTCCTACTGGGGAGCCAGACACTGAACAAATGGTTTAAAATGCATAGCAAGTGTTTTAAAATAGGACCTGGGGTGGGAAGCAGCCAGAGGTTTTCCTATGGGCCACGGAGAGCCTGCAGACCCGGAGGGTCCTGTCAGTCATTGTGAGGGGACACCTGGGTGGAAAGAGGCATGAGCCACATGCCCCGAGGCCAGATGGGAAGATGTCTCAGTTAGCAGATGCTAGCATAGAGGGGGACAACAGTTGAGAACTCCGTTAGGGTTATGTGCCCAGGAGAAGCCAGCATTTGATAGAGGATGGCTATGGACTACATATCTTGTAACCTTGTGGTTCCTGTGTCATGAAGATATGTAAGCTCCTTGAAATAAGATCAATCCTAGAACAAAGTCGAGAAGTAGAGAGAGGGGGACAATCCTGAATTGTGTTTAATCCTGAAATGGCTGAGAAAACCCATAAGTAATTGAACTTACCTGAAATTGGCTAAATTGAGTTTTTTGCTTTTTGGTGGAATGTGGCTTCAAAATAGTGATTCAGCTGTGTTATAAGACAACAATCTTATATTTTTACAGACCTGAGCAGCAAGACTGTCGAAATTCATACCTGGTATGTATGTTCGCTGTGCTAAGGGATTTGGATTGAATTCTATCCAAATATAGTTAGCCATCAGGGTTTTTAAATAGGAGAGAGACAGAATCAGGTCTGCTTTGGAAAAATAAATTCAGAGAGCAGTTTGGAAGAAGACCTGGAGGGTGTGGACGGCAGGAAAACAATAGAAGTCTACCCCAGTCTTCCAGGTGAGAGAGAACTATTTTCAAACCTAGTCATGTTCTGTCCTATGCTTTAGGGTTGGAAGGGGCCTCAGGTTCTCTGGTTCCATGTACTTCTTTTGGGGCAGGTAACAACGTTCTAATTTTACAGGTGAGGTAGCTGAGGCTCAGAGACATAAAATGAATTTCAAATGACTAAGATTTAGGAATAATTGTTTTGCTAATATCAGAGCGATATCCATCCAGGACTAGATTAAGCATATTTCTTGAAATGTGGCTCTAAATTTATCATTTGGTATGCTCACTGGAGTCTGTTAGCTAACTGTTATATTTCCTATGTGAAAAACCCTGCGTAGATAGCAGTCTGGGGCTCATTTCTCACGCTTGTGAAGAGTCTTGACCACAGATAAGCCCAGGCAAGCATTAACCTCCTGGTCACGACCTGACCTGCACACGTAGAGCCTAGTGGGAAATAAAGCAGACCTGGATGTTGAATCTCGACGACCTAAATCTGCCCTGTAATAGTTTCTATTTCCATCATGCCCAGCACTGAGCCCGAAGGCCAATAAATAGGGAGAATGAATGTGGGGAGGTGATTGTCACTAAATTTTTAAAAATCCCATTCATTGCTACTGGAATTTACCAAGGGATACTCATTCCCATTCGGCAAATGGCAAGTTGATACTCGACTACAGCAGGTTCCAAGAGGCAGGGATAGGAAGCTAACAGCAGCACTGCTTTGGAGAGGAGTCTGGAGGCGGGCAGCAGCTGGCGAGACACCCACGAGGGGTCCGGGGAGGCGGGGCGGTGAGCCGGCAAATTTTCCACTTTGAAATCTATTTCTCTGTCATCTCACAGGGCTAAGTATATAGGTCCAGCCCCATAAATATTTGTAATTGAGTTAAATTTCCTAAGAAGTTTACAAACTTTTTTTTTCTTTTTACTTCCGTGCTTTTAATATTTTAAGTGCTGCGCTTGTGACAGGAAGAAAATGCATTTCGTCTCGAGATGTAGGGAGCTTGGTGATTTAGAAGCAACTTCAGCCATGCTTTTCTGTGCTTCTCTGAGCTTGAGGACTTTGCCAAGCGCTTTGAGTACTTCTTTTTCAGTAGAGGATAGTGCCTTCTCTCCTCCTTTCAACAGTAAACACACTGCACAATAGTATTTAAATATGAAAAAGGAAAAAAAATCATTCTGAGTCTCAGCACCTAAAAAATAAGAACAATTTTATGTGTGGAATCGAAAAAAGCCAATCTCAGAAAAACAGGAAAATGGTGGTTACCAGGGGCTGGGGGCCGGGGGACGGGACAGACGTGTTTAAGGGCACAAACTTGCAACAAGCGGTAAATAAACCCTAGACAGCTAATGCACAGTATAGTGAATATAGGCAACAATGTTGTACTATGATCATCAAACTTGCGGACAGACTGAACTTAATTATTCCAACCACTAAAAAGGAGGGATGATTATGAAATGTGATAGAGGTGCTAAATATCGCTATAATGGCATCATATTACAATATATAAGGGTATCAAATTAATATGCTGTACACATTCAATTTACGCAGTGTTATATGTCAGATAAATTCAATACAAAAAAGAAATCGGCTGACAAATTGTAAAAAAAGAACAATTTTATTCTCTTCTATCCTTTTCTATTCTTCTCCACATGCATGCACCTTTTTACGGTTGTGATGATAATGATTGTATGTCCTGTTTTTTCACTTAACGTTATATGTTACCCATGATTTTACACTTCTCCATAGTCATGATAATCACTGTAAAGAAGTATTTTTCAAGGTTTTGCAACTACCTTTGTTTCTTAGTTCTGTCTTTTGTTTTTGTTTTGTTTTCAATCTGCATAAAATTTGAAGCAAGGCTTTTATTCTGTCTGCTGGGTTTATGCAGCTTAGCTCAAGCCATCAGAGACAACTTTTAGCTCTGCATTTTGATCAGGCCTCTTTCAAAGTGTTGTGTCACTGTACTTGAATTTCAGTGGCATTAATTTCAGTTACTAGATTAGAGATTTGTATTAGGGCATTTTAGAAATGCTGGTTTCCAGTTCTTTCCTGTTGGGGAAGTGCCAGTTAACACAGCTTTTACTGTAATCGGTCTGCGCAGACTGCAGCTGGCGTGCCACGTGGGGCAGGAGAATTGTGAATTCAGTCCCTTTCCTCTGTCCCTTTGATTACCACAGACAGAGCTTGTCCCTGGGAATTACCAGCAAATTCTGGCAGGGAAGTAGGCAGGACAAGAGTCAGGAAAAGGGCTGTCTGAGGGCTGTGGGGTGAGAGAGCGCCTTTGGAGTCTGACCAGAGTGGTGGTTACAACTGAAGAAGAGAAGATAGTAGGGCGATGCTGTATATATGCCAAGAATTCTCCAGATTTCTAGAAAAGATTCAAACATTCACTTAGAAGATACTTTCCTCTTTATGTCACAGACTCCTTTTTGAATCTGATAGTTGCTATATACTTTACTTCCTGCTCCCTAAATGCGGGCTCTTATAAATGCAAAAAGTTGCATTTGATTCTTTACAAGCCATTCATAGCACCCTTAGGGTGGAGAAGCTCATTCTGTAAGGAAGACCTGGTGGGAGGGAAATGGTTGCACCAGTGTTTCCCAACCCTTTCCCTCTGATTCTTTATTTCCTTCTTGAGAGGAGTTTTGTGTTTTCTTAGGGATTTGCAGCCTTATTTAAACAAATGGTGATGGGGTTGGATCATAGCGACAGCCCTGGAAAGTGGAGAATCAGCAAGGATGAGTGTCTTGGAGAAACAGCATGGATCCCAGAGTCAGAGCCAGGAGGGGTATGATGAGGATTACAAGGGAATGAGCCAAAAGAAATAGGAGAGAGAAATAGTTAAAGGTTGCATTTTTATACGTCTTAAAGCTGGTTTTCAATTTTGTGTCTAGTCTTCTTTGTGTGCAAAATGCAACTCCTCTGATGTTTGTGACCTCAGTGAATTGCTAAGTGCAGGCATTGTGTTAAGCGCTTCTCAGTGTCTTCAGTGGTTAAGACTTGGGGCTCTATATTCTGATTCCTTCAGCTCAGATCCAGATTCCTGGGCAAGGTTCCTCATCTCTCTAATCTTTGGTTTTTTCACCTGCAAAATGGGAATGATAAATCTTAAAAGTGTGAGGATTAAATAAGATAATGCTTATGAAGCACATTGCACAATGCCTGACACACATTGTGTTCAAGAATTATAGCCATTATTATAGCCATTATTATAATTTTTAAGATTTCAAGATTCTGCCTCATCAGGTCTGTGGGCCAGGGAGCCAAATAACTGCATATATATGAATGAAAGTGGGGATTTCAAACTTCTAAATGAGATTTCAAAGGGACTTTTATCATTAGAGTGGATTCTTCAGATATTACAAAAGACAATCATTTATCTATATTATCCTTTTTGAAGATTCCCATGATTTCACTAACATTTATGAAATTTGTTTTGATAATTTAAAGAATAAATGTGCTTAGGTTTACTTGAGTATTTCACTAGTGTTACGTAGATAAAGTCACTAGATTTTTCAAAGATAAGAAATAGTGACTAAAGCCTTTATTTCATTAATTGTATGTTACAGGAACTGTCTAGCAAGAGGGTCAGGGTCCAGTGTCATCCTGAGGGCCAGGAGAATGTTCATTATCCAATGAAAATTATAGCTTAAGACAAGCTACATGTGCACACACGACCAGTTTAACTCAGTAATTCAGTGCCTGCAGGAGGTGATACATATACAAAATTGAGGCAGGTTTATCCCACCAAAGGGGGAGTTTTGGTGCTGCGTTTCCATTTAAAAGGTGTTTTCTCTGTGGTCTCCCACAACCTCTTCACTCACCATCACTGCATTCGTCACGTTGTTATTGATCATCTCATTGTCTTCTCTGCTAGTGTTTGAGCACCTGAGGGAGGGACTGGCTCTGTCTTGTTCACTATTTTATTCCGACATGTAGCACCATGCCCAGCACTGAGTATTCAATGAATACTTATTGAAAGAAAAACAGCCCAACACCAATGTGGTATTGAACAGTATAACATAACGGTTAAGAGCTTGAATTTTGCAGTCTGTGCAGCTGCGATTTATGTCCCAGATCTGTTGCTTGGGAGCTATGAATACCTTGGGCAAGTTACTTAACCTTGCTCATCTGTGAAATGGTGATAGTGATAATTAATTCAGAGGGCCACTGTGAGCATTAAATAATTTGATGTATCTAAAATGCTTGGAATTGTACGTGGCACATGGTAAATGTTCTATGAATTGTAGCTATCATAATAATTTTATTATTATTTATCAAAATGCTTATTATTGACCGTAAGTTGTTTGGAGGAAGGAAAGGAAAGTTTGAATACATGGTTTAGATTATAGAAAAGTGGAAAGACCATACAAAAGTCTGAAAAGACTGAAGATTAATCAAAATATTCCACAGGAGGAGAAGCATCTGAGGGGGCATTTAATACACAATATAACTCTTGTGAACTATATGGTGCGCCTATGTCTGAAAGTGTTAACTATTACAAGGAAATTTACACAAGATACAGTCATCCTCATCACGTGGTGGCAGCTCACCCCTTAATTCATCACACCTTTTGGTCAGGGAGGTATTTTTCATGTGTCATCAAATTTTGATAGCACTTCAGTCCCTGCAGAAATTCTTTTTCAACTACAAGGGCTTACATTTCAATTTTCAACATGTTCAGACTCTTTCTGTTGTGTTTCATTCACTAGAGTCCTTTCTACTTTGTAGGAAGACACATTATCTATAGTTTTGATTGTATTTAGATGCTCCTTTGTTCTTTCATTCAAAAAGTTTTGTTAAGTGTCGAAGAATTGCCAGCCTCTGGGTCCCTGCCCTCATGGACCTTACACAATCTTAAAGCCAAAAGTAACTCTAGGGGGCCCCTGGCTCTATCTATACATTGTATAGGTTGGTAAATGATAGATAGCACAGAGAGGGGAAATGACTTATCTTAGATCAGGGTGTTATTTAGTGATAGAGCTGGGACTAGAACCTGGATCTCTGAGTGTCCTGTCCAGTCAGTGCACCTTCTGATAATACTAGAATTTAAGAAATGGTCCATTCATTCCAATTACACTGCCATGGTTTTCAGTCATTTCTTTCAAGTAGGAAATGCTACACAGATGGAAGGGAAAACCAGTCATATGTTTCTAGAAGGGCACTGATGACTCAGGTCAGCCCCGACAAACTGCTGGGCACAAGGTTGGCTCAAGCTGATTAGTGTCAATGTGTGTAAAATTTTTGGAGGAACTTATAAAACAATTTGATTGGGTTAGCTGGCATTTCTACAGTTTATTTTCCAAGTCAGAATTTAAACAAAAAGTTTAAGCTGATGATGTTATGCAGATGAATGTGCAATTTACATGCAAGTGCATAGTAAGAGCATAATGGAAACACAATGTTCTCCTAATGTCCTCAAGCAGAATTTCTGGTGATATCAGGTTTATTCATTCATTTCTTCTTGCAACAAATACTTATGGAACACCTACCGTGAACTAGACTTTGGATCTACTGAGGAAATAAAGATGAATAAGATAAGGCCCTTCTTATCAAGGAACTTAGAATCAAGATTTCAGGGTAGGATCTAATAGATGGTGTAGGCTTGGGTTGGTGTTTTATGAGGTGCTGAGGAAAGATTGCTGGTGAGCACGCTGTGCACATGAAGGCCTCAAATGAACGCCCTTCTTTATCCCTCTCAGAGACTCGTGTCTGCTTCAGCTAGCCTTGCAAATGAGGCAGGTCTTTTTCTGGCTTTAAGGGTTAAAAAATCATGGGGCCATTAGGGTAGGTTGTGACCGTCACTTGAGGAAATTATATTTTCTCATATCCGGGAATCATTGCTCTTCCAAAGAATTTGTGACTTGGGATGGAGGGTTATCAGGGGTTGGATGAGGATTGATGCCTTGTGTTTCCGCCATATTGTGCTATGCCACCACCTGCCTACTTGGGCTTCTGCCTACTGCCTTGTTCATCTGAAGCTGAACTACTATTTTGTTGGGAAATCTTGCCTACTACTGGATATTCCCCATGCTGCAGGCCGTAACCTCTGCTTGTTGTTTGTTGCCAGGATTTCAGAATGTTTCACCTTCTTGTCAGGATTCCTTTCTACGATACTGCTGGGTTCTTCCCCAATGGCTGCCATAGCTCAGGAAGTCTGCATAGTCTCAGCATCTGGGCTTTCCTTGGATTGGCCAGTCTATCTCCCCAATGCCCACCTCACCTCCCTCACCAGGGTACCCCCAGTTGTGATTCCGGCAGCAGCTACCTCAACTATGGAATGGCTGCAAACATTTGACAATGTAGTTTTGTTAATTGGCTTCTGTGAGTGGCTTTTTGATGATGCACCCCACCTCATCCCCAAGTGGAACAACTTTCTTTACCAATGGAAAAAAATCAACTATTATAGGAAAGTACAAAGAAGAAACTGAAGATCACTTATAAATCCAAAATTCATAGATATCTACTATTAATGTTTTGTGTTAGTATATATCGATGTACATAGACACAATTCTATTAGCACTACCTACAAAAAATATGTCAAATTTGATTAGTCCTCACTGCCTTCAATATTGCCACTCTCATCCAAACCATCATCATCTCTTGCCTGGAGCATATAAAAACTCTCCCAGCTGGTCTATAATCTATTCTTCCCTCAACATCCAGAGTGATCCTTTTTAAATATTCATCAGATCACGTAATTACCTTACTCAAAAGTGTCCAATGACCTCCTATCACGCTTTGTTTTTTTTCTTTTCTTCTTCTCCTCCACAAAGCCCCCCAGTACATTGGTGTATATTCTAGTTGCAGTTCCTTCTGGTTGTACCATGTGGGACGCCACCTCAGTGTGGCCTGATGAGCAGTGCCATCTCCATGCTCAGAATCCAAACCGGTGACACCCTGGGCTGCTGATGCAGAGCACGCAAACTTAACCACTTGGCCCCGGGGCCGGCCCCCCATCACACTGAATAAATCTCTCCTTTACATGGCCTATGAGGCGCACTTGACTCCTGCCTCCCTCTATTGTCTCATCTGTTATCACTCTTCCTCTTGCTTATTCCATTTTAGCTACACTGGCCTCTTTGCTGCTCCTCAAACGACTCAAGCATGATTCCGCCTCAGAGACTTCAGCTTGTTCCCTGTTAGGAATGTTGTATACCTAGAAATTCACTTGACTTGCTCTTTCCCCTTATGAGGTATCTGTGTAAGTGTCACCCACAACTGTATCTAAAATAGCACCCTCTCTTGATACTCCCTATTCTCTCGCTTGCTTTATTTTTCTTTCCATCACTTATTCTTACCTGACGTCATACTATATATGTATCTATTTTTAATTTGTTTATTATCTGTCTCCTCCAATAGATCGTTTCATAATGACAGAGCCTTTGTTCTGACTATTGTTTAAACAATGAACAGTGTCTGGCACACGTAGGTGATCAGTAAACATTTGTTGAATAAAATTTTTGGAAAAAACAAATATACATACAATTTAATAAATGACTTTTTAAACTTAAGTATACGTTAAGGAGACTTATATATCCAAAAATACTGATATGCATTATAATTTTATGTTTGCATCTTTTAAACATTTTCAATAGCGGGCAATCATTATCTTTTAAGGGAATGGTAAATTTGGCTGAGAAACAGTAGAAAGGTTTTGAAGCAGTATCTTGTCATCACACTGGAGTCAGAAAATAAAGAGGGAATTAGAAAATATTTAGGTGACCTTTCTCATGTGTCAAAGGTAGTTTCTAAAAAAGATTCCAAGCAGGTTTTGAGTAATGAAACAAGTATACAGCCTCTTAAAGTGATTCCTTTGAAGGGAAAAGTAGTCATTATGAGGAAAATGGTATCTTCTATATTAGATTAAAGCAGTCTTATTACCTTATAATCACACTTCTTATAAACAAGAGATGACACTGAAAGTAAGAGAACACTTGACAGCTTCTCTAAAGGTATATTGTCAAAATGTGTGACAGATGCCAATGCTACAAGCCTGAGTAACATGTTGATGTTATTTCGCTTAATAATTTGATTTTCAATCTTTCTTACACCTTAAAAATTGTTTTGAAATATTTTTATGGCACATGCCCTCCTAACTCCAGAAAGTAGGTTACATAGATCATGTTACATTATTTGCTTCTTGCTGTCAGGTTTTTAGAAACCAGAGAGGTTCTGAGTCAACTCATATCCTTTATTTGCTGTTGGAGTCTATGTGGGGACTCTGAAGAAAGAGTGTATGCCATGACCAAAGACGTCTTAATGAGGAAATTATCCTATTAAACAAAATCCTGCCTAGAATGTAGTGTGTTCTTAAGTTAAGAAAGAGTTTTGCTTTAACAAAAGTTTGCACATCTGTTTGGAAACTGTGTTCCTTTTGATGTGTTTTGTATTTTATAGCCTTACAAACAGGCTTTTCAGCAGACCAAAATATACAGTGTGTTTCAATGAAATGTATACACACTTTCAAAACCAATATTTATTTGTAAGGAATCTTATGATGTTAACATGCTGCGGCACTATAGCTTACGGAAGCGAATGTTTGCCATCAGCTTCTCCTGCTCTTTGAGCACAACCTATACTCACACAGGTTTTTCTCCTCCTTGCCATCTTCCATGGGAATAGCGATACGGACGATCTCTTCCTCCGACTTATCTTACCTTGAAATGGTTGCATGGATTAGTTCAATTTCAAATTCATGTCTGCCTGCTGTTAACATCTTAGTAACCTTTCTCAGTACAATTTTCTTTTTATTGGTTTTGGTTTATTATAAAAGCCATTTATGTTAATTATATAAATATCAGAGAAAACAGAGAATATTAAACCTAAAATGTACCCGAATCTGGCTATCTTCCTTGGAAAGGACTTTGAAATTTATGAGGTCATTTTATGCTCCAGAAAAATGGCCCAGATCTCTGAGATTTTGATTAATTACCAGACACAGTAAATAATTTTTTTCCTGTTTTTAAGAAGGCTATGTGGTGCTGATTTGAAGAGTTTAGAAAATGCAGAAATGTTTAGGGAAAATGATCGCAATTGCTCATAGTTCTACCCCCCAGAGAGAAGTATTCCTAACATTTTTTGACCTATGTTATGATAGCCATTTCTTGATAGAGAACCCAATGTATATATCATTTGATATCTTACTTTTTCATTTAACATTATATCGTAAGAATCTTCTATATTAGCAAATTCTCCTTAAATATAATCTTTAAACAATACGTAGTATTTTATGTTATGAAAGTGCCATAATTAACCATTTTTCAATGAACATTTGGGTTTAGAAAATTTATCAACATTGTAGTTGACTTTGCAATGAACATTCTTTCACGTAAAAAAGAAAATTTGAAAAAATACAGAAATGTATGAAAAATACAAATTAGTCACCTATAATAAACATTACTATAAATTTAATGTACTTCCTTTCAGTATTATATATATTTCCTTTCCCATTTTTATACAATTTGTAACCATCATATATGTATAGATATGTATGTATAAATATATGTAAAGTTGATTCTTATTATTCATGGATTCCATATTTGTAAATTCTCCTACTCATGAAAATTTATTTGTAACCCTAAAATTAATACAGTGCTTTCAGAATCATTCACGGACATTCGCAGAACAGCAGAATATTTGAGTCACCCAACATACACATTACCAGCTAAAATTGAACAAAGTGACACCTTGCTTGTTTCAGCTCTTATACTGTAAACAAGCATCTGTTTTACAGTCTATTAATTGACATGTTTTTGAAATTTTTGTTGGTCGTATATATCTGTATGTGTGTATGGGTGTATGTATATATGTATACGTATATAATATATACACATATACTTGTATATATAATACACATGTATATGTGTATATATAATACATACATATATGTGTATATATGATACATATATGTCTATATATAATTACATAAATATAATTCTATAGACATGTATATGTATATATAATATATATGTATATATATAATTTATAGAGCATTGTATGTGTGTACATAATACACCCCCAGGGTATTGTACTCCACTGTTTCAATTTTTATTTTGTTAGCATTTTCTCATGTTACTAAGTATTTTGAAAACCTGATTAATAGCTGCCTAATATGCCATCTTAAAGATATACCATGATTTTATCAACATTACACTGCTATGGGACATTAGGTTTCAGAACTGTTGCTGTTACTTAATGTAATTCATCACCTCAATAGGCTAGAAGCAAAATCACGTGATCATATCAATAGAATTAGAGAAAGCATTTGACAAAATCCAACATCTATTCATGATGTAAACTCTCTCAGTAAACTAGGAATAGAGGGTGACTTCCTCAACATGATAAAGGACCTCTCCAAAAACCTACAGCTATCATCATCCTTACTGGTGAGAAACTAGGTACTTTCCTACTATGATCAGGAAGAAGACAAGGATGTCCCTGCTTACCACTCCTTTTCAATATCATACTGGAAGGCCTAGCTAATTCAATAAGACCAGAAAAGGAAATAAAAGGTATACATATTGGGAAGAACAAAATAAACCTGTCTTTGTTTACAGATGATGTGATTGTCTTTGTAGAAAATCCTAAAAAACTCCTGGAACTAGTAAAGGATTATAGCAAGGTTGCCAGATACAAGGTTAATACAAAAGTCAATTGCTTTCCTATATACCAATAACGAACAGTTGGAATTTGAAAATTAGACATGTTACCATTTACATTAGCACCAAAAATGAAATAACTAGGTATAAATGTAACAAAATATGTACAAGATCTATATGTGGAAAACTACAAAACTGATGAATGAAATCTAAGAAGATTTAAATTAATGGGGAAATATTTCATGCACATGAATAGGAAGACTCAATCTTGTCAAGATGTCAGTTCTTTCCAACCTGATCTATAGATTCAAGGCAATCCCAACCAAAATCCCAGCGAGTTATTTTGTGGATATCGACAAATCAATTCTAAAGTTTGTATGGAAAGGCAAAAGACCCCAAATAGCCACCACAATACAGAAAGAGAAGAAAAAACTTGGAGGACTTAGACTATTTAACTTCAAGACTTGCTGTAAAGCTATAGGGATGAAGACAGTGCAGTGTTGGTGAAGGAATAAACAAATAGATCAATAGGACGGAATAGAAAGCCCAACAGAGATCCACACAAATAAAGTTAGCTGATCTTTGACAAAAGAGCAAAGGCAATTCAGTGGAGAAAGGATAGTCTTTATAACAAACGGTGCTGGAACAACTGAACATCTACATGCAAAACAAAACAAGACAAAACAATCTACTCATAGACCTTATATCGTTCACAAAAAATAACTCAAAATGAATCATAGACTTAAATGTGAGATGCAAAACTATAAAGCTCCTAGAAAACACAGGAGCAAATCTAGGTGATCTTGCGTTGATGATTTTCTAGATACAATACCAAACGCATAAACCACTGAAGAAAAAACTGAAAAGTTGGACTTCATTAAAGTTAAAAACTCCTGGTTTGCTAAAGACACTATTAAGAGAATGAAAAGAAAAGGCAAAGATTGTGAGAAATCTTTGCTAAACACATATCTGATAAAACTTTGGTATCTAAAATATACAAAGAACTCTTAAAACTTAGCAATAAGAAGACAACCCAATTAAAAAATGAGCAAAAGATCTACACAGACACCTCAACAAAGAAGATGTACACCTGACAAATAAGCATATGAAAAGATGAGCAACATCATATGTCATCAGGGAATTCTAAATTAAAACAACAATGAGATGTCACTACCCACCTATTACAATGGCTGAAATCCAAAACACTGACAACACAGGATGCTGGTGAGAATGTGAAGTAACAGGAATTCTCATTCATTGCTGGTGGGGATGCAAAATGGTACAGCTACTTTGGGACTGTTTGGCAGTTTCCTACAAAACTAAACACCCACCATAAGATCCAGCAATTGCACGCTTCGATATTTACCCAAAGGAGTTGGAAACACATCCACACAAAACTTGCACATGGATGTTTACAGCAGCTTTATTCATAATTGCCAAAACTTGGAAGCAGTCAAGATGTCCTTCAGTAGGTGAATGGATAAATTGTGGCACATGCATAAAATAGAACATTATTCAGGGATAAAAAGAAATGGACCATTATGCCATAAAAAGACATGCAACAACCTTAAATGCATATTGCTCAGTGAAAGAAGCCAATCTGAAAAGGCTGCATAACTGTGGGATTCCAACTATATGACATTCTGGAAAAGACAAGTCTATGGAGACAGTAAAAAGATCAGCGGCTGCCAGGGATTGAAGGAGAAGGAGGGGTGAATAAGGGGAGCACAGGGTATGTTTAGAGCAGTGAAATTTTCTGTATGGTATTACAATGGTGGATACATGTCCTTATACATTGTCAAAATCCATAGAATGTCCAACACAAAGAGTGAGCCCTAATGTAAATGATGGACTTTAGTTAATAATGCTGTATCAATATTGGCTCATTAGTTCTAACAAATGTACCACACTAATGCAAGATATTAATAATAGGGGAAACTGTGTGAGGGGGATGGGGGAAGGGTTGAGAAGCTATATAGGAACTCTTTGAACATTCCACTGAATTTTTCTGTAAACCTAAAACTGCTCTCAAATACAACGACTGTTATGAAAAATTGTTGCTGAAATATCGGACAACCCTGTCATTTTGAAGTTCTGCTTTTGTTATTCATACTGCAAATGGCACATCGCTTACATAAGGAATAGCCTTATCACACGGTTTAATATATGTTTATAAATGTCTCAACAATCAAGCTTTACATGCATTTCCCTAAAATATTCTGAGTATGCAAAGGTCACTTCTCAAGTTCTCCTGAAGTGTTTGAGGTGGTGTGTTAATACAACTGGGGTCGAAATTCCTCACCCTTTTTCTCTAGCCTTTGTTGAAGCGGAACAGGCAATCCCAGGCTTTGGGGAGGGTAGGTAATCAAAGGCACACATGGCCTGAGGGACTCGGAGCTTTCTAAAGGGCAGAAGCTTTCTAAGAAGAAGCACTTGAGCTTTAATCAAACAGCCGCTGGTGCATGTGCTGTTTCTTATTCTCCAGAGCTGAGTGGGTTTTGGTGTTGAAATTACTTCGGCACCGTGAGCAGCTGGGGAATTGGTATGCAAGGCTTTGTCTGTTGACTTAAAGAGAGGAACAAGAGGGATCAGAAAGAAAGGCTTGGGTGGGTTCGTTTTGTTCTGGGTCACCTCGAGTCCCAAAGGTACGCCAACTGCTTGAAGCTGTGAATGATAGGTTTTTTCTTTTTTCCACACTCCTACCTTTCTCAGACAGGGAGTGGTGAAAGAAGGGTTCCCTGATTTGATACCCCTCTGTGTTTTGAAATTGGGTTTATAGCAAATAATCTGTGAGGGGTAATGAAAACCCCTCAGCAATGTAAAGGTGTTATAGAAAGGCAAGCTTTTATTGTTTTTCTTCATCACTCCTCAAAGGCGAAATGAAGGCAGCAGTGCTTAGAATAACTATACACTGCCATTAAACAAATTTGCTCCTGATTTTCGGTATATGTTTTATCTGTATTTGTCCTCAATTTGAGATATGCCAGACATGTGGACAAGCTAATCAACAGATGCACTGTTAGATTACAAAGGATAACCGACCAACTGGAAGTAAAGGTAAATGCGGTGAAGTATCTAAATCAAGGATGCAGGCAGGGTAAGCCCAAGATTCACTTCAATTTAGCAAACACGTATTGAGCATCTACTCAAGGCATTCACTTTCGGAGATGGTGACTTTAGCTACCTGACCTGGCCCCAGTGATCATTTTTGTTTGGAGTTCTGACTTGCTCTGACTCATGTTCTTTGTTAAGCATCCAGAATGTTCCTTAGGCAAATGGTGATATAGTTAGTTTGTTTTTATGTCTCTCCTCCACTGGGTTCCCATACCACCTTTCTGCTACCTTCTTTTTTTTTTTGAGGAAGATTAGCCCTGAGCTAACTGCTGCCAATCCTCCTCTTTTTGCTGAGGAAGACTGGCCCTGAGCTAACATCTGTGCTGATCTTCCTCTACTTTATATGTGGGATGCTCACCACAGCATGGCTTGCCATGCAGTGCCATGTCCACACCCGGGATCCGAACTGGTGAACCCCGGGCCGCTGAAGCAGAATGTGCGAACTTAACCGCTGAGCCACTGGGCTGGCCCCACTGCTTCCTTCTTTTGGCCTGGCAGCTGGGCCTTTCCTCCTCTCACTTTCCCAGATTTAAGGCCCCTGGGTTTGGGAATATACTAAGTAGGATCTTCCCTCTCACCTGCATAAGAATTTGTTACTACTGTAGAGGAGGATGACATTTCCTCTACCCACTCTAGGTCCTTCTGGCCAGACAACGAATTAAATTCACATGAGACAGAATAACAGGAGAAAATTAAACAAAGCTTTATAACATGTATACATGGGAGAGACCCAGAAAAACTAAATAACTCACTAAAATGGCAGAAGCTCTCACCTTAAATACCATCCTCAGCTAAAGACAAAGGAGGATGTTGGGAGTGGGGGGAGTCAGTTATGGGAGATTACCAGAAAAGCACAGTAAACAAGAGTAAGGTTACTATGCAGATTTAAGTCCTTGCGTTCTACACTGATAAGAGTTATTAGAGATAAGGTCATTCCCCCCTTCTTCCTGGTACAGAGAGGGATATACATTTACAGATAGAGATTTCCTTTACAAATGTAAATGTCTCTTAACAAAGGGTAACTTCTACTTTTCAGTTTCTCTCATGTCTGCAGTTTTGAAAAGTAACCAGCCCCAAATAATCCTCATGCCAAAGAGACGGATCTTGGGGTGACCAATTCCAATTCCCCATAGTCCTGCCTTTGAAACTTTTAAGTTTCACAGTCCTTTGAAACTTTAAGAAGTTTCATAGTCCAGAAGCTGAGTGGTAGATTGTTTCATCTCACTGAACACATTTCTTAGTCCTAATAATAGATCAGTCCAGTTAAATTCATTTTAGAAGAGGGTGATTGAAGGTGGGCTCCCAAAGTTAGGCCTGTATTGTGGATGCAAGCAATCAGGTATTTAATAAGTATTTCTATGGAAATAAAAAGAAAAGCAAGGTTAAAGGTTGGAACAAATTATAAATCAGTTCCTGAGCCCAGGGAGCAGCCAGTCAAGAATTTCTAGATGTGAGTGGAAGGATCTTTTGCCGCTTGAAATGTCTCTGATGATGTCATTGGGCATTGAGGTATCTTTCTGAGCGGCTTATAGCTTACACAGCAACAGACAGGAATCTCTCTTAAGTTTATAGCAAGTTGTTCAGCTTCAGTTTGCAAGCCTTTAGGGAAAAGCGCGAGTTCAATTCTCAATGATTCCACATGAAAATGAGGGAAAAAACTGAAAACATCAGTTTGGAGATTTGTAGCCAGATGTTTCAGGAGACTAGAAGAATTTAGGATCCTGTCCAGTTCACAGGTAGAAAAACCTCAAAGACAATTAACAGAACTAGGATCCAATATTCACAAATGTATTATAGTTCTTTACTGAAACATAATTTTCTCTCTAAATCACCCTCATTTTTACTAAAGGTAGCCCAATTAAGACTAATTGGTTTGCAAAATAAGTTTAGATTCAATAAACTTGGCCCAATTATTTACATAAGTAGAGCAAGAGTAGCCATTGATCAGATAGGCTCTTTTAAATATGCTTTGCTGGAATTCTTTATAAGGAATCTCAGATTGGACCTTAAAGGCCTCTCGAGGCCAGGAAAGCCAAGCCAAGGATTTGCCATCAGGCCTCACCTGCAATACCTTAGATTTGGGTGAATTTCTCTCTTCTCTTGAGGTTCCCCAAAATATTGAGGTTCCTTGCACCTGCCAGATGAAGTGAGCTTCCTTACTTACCCGGGGTGCTGGAATCCTTGTGAACAAGGTACCAGGCCAATATTTCCAAGTGGCTTTATTCCATAAAGTCCAATCCTTGTTTCTCAAAAGCTGTCTGGTCATATCTGAGTGTCTGCCTATTTTTCTCGAATATAACATTCCAGTCAAAGCTTTGGTAAGATAACCAATGTTTCTAATTGTGTTATAAGGAGAACAGATTCTTATTGAACTTATGCAAATAACTATATTGCTATGAAAATAACAATAGTTACTAAGAGTTTCCAAATTCTGGAGGGATCAGGTAGGGAGAAAAAGATAAATGTTTCAATTCTGCTCACAAAGGTATAATTTTACCAAATTGCTACAAGTCATAGTTAGCATAAGAGAAAAGAGAAAAAGACTTGCTTAAATCTGAGAAAACAAAATATCAAAAAATCAACATTATTTCAAACAATTCATAAGAAATTATAATCATCCTCATCAGTTCATACAGTCCTGTGTAATCGATTTTTTTGATTTTAATCTTCTTTAGCAGTTTTATGGGGTCATCAGTTTCTGTTAGAATTCTGTAATTTTTTAACCAGTTCAATTCTAGAGTAAGTGCCAGAGTCCTTTGTTTGAACCTCTCTGAAGATGAAAAGTGTTTTGCAAAAGCATCAGAGTAAAACAATAACTGTCTGTAAACAACAAGATCCCAAAATGGCAACTGACAGAGAAATTTGGTTAATTTTGTGACATATAATACTTTAAGATAACAATAATTAGAATTATGGCTGACAACCAGGACAGATCAGAATTTTAGGAATGTTATATAATTTCAAAACATTTATGTTAACAAAATTTACCCACATAATGTCACCTAAGAAAGTTTATCATCGCTTATTTGACAATGCTTCCCATGCAATTTAATAGACCAAATAAGCCTAATTAGTTTAGAATCTTCCTCCTTATAGTAAGAAAAAGCAAATTTCTTTGAGAAGTCTCAGGGGCCCTCTGAAAATACTCAGAGAAATCCTCTTCCTTCATCCAGGTGAAAAGAAAGCCTTTATTCAGGACTTGAATATTTTGGGGCGGGGGGGGGGGTTGTCAAAAATATCAAAAGTTTTCAAAACACTCGTTCAGATAGGAAACAACACTCACTGCAAAACAACGCTCAGGTATCCAAAGTGACCACAGAAATAGTCAAGTGTTTAAAACAGTCAAAAAATCTTAATAGAGAAACCTCAGTATTTCTGAACATAGGAAATTATTTTAGCAAAACAGATTTTCTGTCTTTAAGGTAGACTTAGAGTGGGCCAAAAGTTCAAGAAAATTATCCTTTTGAGAGAGAAAACCAAATTTTAATTTTTGCACCAGCTTATTTTTAACATTAAAACTCATTTGCTTAATTGGATTTACTTTAATCTTAGTCAACTTGACCAGCATGTAACTCCTTTCAGAATTTTTCCTTCACAAACCTTCTATAACTTTCTTTTTATCTTCAGAATTTGTCCCATGCTTTCTTTCTTCCTTTCTAGTACTTTAAGATAAATTTATCTTTCTTAACCCAACAAACAAAAGTATTTCCATTAGTATGCCTTCTTTACTGAAAATATACATTTTACTTTCCTTGGATACAAAGATATTTGCCTTCTTAATTTCCAATAGCTTTAATTAAATATATTAATTAGAATTTTTAACCCTTACAGACCCTAGTAAAAACTAAAAAGGTAAGCAATTATGAACTGTCTTTTATATCAGCACTCTAAACACTTTTCATAATTTCTAGGAAACATGCTACTTCACAGTAGTAAAACACAGGTATATTTACTAATAGACCCAAACACTTTTAGCCTCTCTGCAATAAGAAGCCAAAAGGAGATAAACTTACATATAATAACGTCTAATATCTTATTTGGAAATGATCTAGATACTCAGTGAGATTTATCAGTTCAATTAACCTAGCAAAACTTCAAAGTTTCAAGTTACCTAAGAGATTTTGGAAGTTATTTTAGATACACATGTCACAAACTATAATTATTAATAAATTTTATTTGTAAACTCATTTCATTTATATCTAAATCATTTGTTCCCAACAATTATGTTTAGATTATCCACAAAAACTTCATAAGACATTAGGCAAAATTAGCTATCATTCTAAGTTATTATACTGACAAATTTCTTACAGGGATAACATGAGCTTTCTTTTTTTTCTTAAACCAGTAAACCCAGGCTGCATGTCTGCATCATATCCAATGCTGATAACTTGGAGACATGTCTATTTTAATCAAACCAACAAACTTAAACAAGCTTTCATTCAAAGATTATTTCTTATCACGTTAACTTGAAAGACATGTAAGAACTTACTTTAAGTCAATTAAGCAGAGCTCTTGATTTTGGCCATACCATCTGGAGGTAAAATATTACACATATATAACACACACATAGACACACATAAACACACAGGTAGACAGAAACGTTAAATTTTTGTTATGAATCAGGTGCAATACAAAATGCACTGGTTTCTGAGAAACATTTGCATTTCAAAGAATCTCCTAGAGGAGATGGGAGCAGAAAATTTACATCATAAAGGCAGAGACATCAGTCAAGTTTTCATCAAGATGGAGTTTCAGGGACATATTTGCCATATCGTTTTCTAATGTCTCAATCTTTTTGTCTCAATATCTAGGAGCGTTTTGTGAGGAACAGGGTCGGCTTTGTGATTGGCAAAAAGACAGGTGAACTTTGCCCTCTAGAATGATACCTCCGGCCTTGCAGAGATTTGCAAGACAAAGATGCTTGCTTCTAATTCCCCAAAGAACTGAATTACAGCCTGAATGACAAAAAAAAAAAAAAAAGAGGCTGACTAACCCCTCCAGCTACACCCTTCCAATTGCTTCTTTATAACAGGGAAAATTTTAACTTAAGAGGTGAATCAAAGTTGTATGTTCTAAAACTTTGAGGATAATGTATCACACCTTTAAAAGTCCTACAATCAGGCAGGGGAAACATTCCCCAGTGAGACAATGTCTATTTGCACAATACAGTCTATAATACAATCAAGCAAAAAGAGATACAATCACTTCACATAAAGCCCATAAATATATCAATTTTCTACAAATTTCGTCTGAATTCCATCAACTCTTATACCTCTAATCATAGCTTTCATTAGGACTTTATCAATAGGCCTTGGTCTTATAATATTGGATAAGGAAGTATTCCCAGCCAGGCATTTTAAAACATACTCAGGCAAATTTGATATACCCTTCTTATAAAAAAACTAGCTCAAGCATTCCAACCTTTGTAATCTTATCAACACTTACACTTTTGTATTTTCTCAATCTAATTCCAGCCCAAGTTAGGATCTTAAGGCTAGTCATTGTTTTTTTGTGTGTTTCCTTTTTAATTTGACCTTTTCATAGGTAAGAATAAAAATTATGATGAGAGCTCTCACAAACTTTTCCCCTCAGTTTAGAAGTTTTCCCAACTTAAATGATCCATCGTCTGGCCACATTGACAAGTAGGATCTTAACAGTGACTTGTACCAATAAGCTTAACCATGGACACAAGAGACATCCCCAAAAGAGATCCAGAAAATTCACTCCCAAAAGTAGTCTAAGAAAGTAAAGGCCTTCATTGCACAGCAAGCAATGAAGGTTGAGATGACAAGGGCCCCTTATGAAAGCAATTGGGACCCCTTATGACAAACTCCCCTGAGAGCTGACACAGCCAGACAAAGGGAGTGTGTCCCGGAACCCCAGTCTACCCAACTGGTTGCCAAGATGCATGCTGGTACATGCATCCTCCAGATGGCAGAGACCAGAAAGTTCACAAAGCCAAGCTCTCAAGACATCAAACAAGACAAAAGGCCCAGACAACAGGCTTATAGAGATGCCTGTGTCTTATGACAAACAACAAAAAAAGACAGAGACAAGGAAAAGTACTATCTCTGGGAGGAAAAAGATCTACAACAAATGAGTACTCAACCAAATCTTAGAGTTGCTGAGTCCAAGAAACTAGCCTCACCAAAACTTTCTCCTGCTAATCTAAATTTAGAAAAGCAAAAAACTCACCACTCTTGCTTCCATTGGACCCTGCAGGCAGAGATCTGGGAGACTGATGTGGTAAGAACTCTTCTTGCTGGCTCTTGTCAAGGGTCCAGGATCTCTCAACTGCAGTAGTCCAGGAGTGAGCAATGTCCAGCCAGTGAAATTTTATCTTGTCCAAGTTTCCAAACTGTGAGGGATAAAGACATTTCCTCTACCCACTCTAGGTCCTTCTGGCCAGACAACGAATTAAATTCACATGAGACAGAATAACAGGAGGAAATTAGACAAAGCTTTATAACATGTATACATGGGAAAGACCCAGAAAAACTGAGTAACTCACCAGAATGGCAGAAACTCTCACCTTAAATACCATCCTCAGCTAAAGACAAAGCAGGATGTTGGGAGTGGGGGGAGTCAGTTATGGGAGGTTACCAGAAAAGCACAGTAAACAAGAGTAAGGTTACTATGCAGATTTAAGTCCTTGCCTTCTGCATTGATAACAGTTTCTAGAGATAAGGTCATCTCCCTTTGTTCCTGGTACAGAGAGGGAGACACCTTTACAGATAGAGATTTCCTTTACAAATGTAAATGTCTGTTAACAAGGGTGACTTCTACTTTTCAGTTTCTCTCATGTCTGCAGTTTTTAAAAGTAACCAGCCCCAAATAATCCTCATGCCAAAGAGATGTATTTTGGGGTGGCCAATTCCAGTCCCCCATACTACCAAGCTTCCTGATCCCCTTGAAACATACAAACTTGGTTCTCATATTCTCAAGACCATACTCCGTACCTTCTTAAAGTGACAACTGGCTAATTTGAGGGATTAATGTGTGGTAATCTTTTAATAGTAGAATCCTGAAGAGAAGGGGTGGAGAGCCGCCTTTCCCTTCCCTGGTAGTACCTATTCATTTAACCAATGATTTTGGAGATTTGGAGAAAGTTTTTTTCTTTTTCTCTTTCATTCCTTTCTTCCTTTCCTGAACCAAAAGGATAACTCTGATGTTGGTAATTTAGGGAAGGTAGGAGGGGAAAATGGTCAGCATCATAACAGACCTGTGAAGGAGAAGTTTTAAGATTCTGTGGAGGAGAGGTTTTGAGCACTGGGGTGCTCCTTTCATCATCCCACAATTCTGGTTAAATTTTGAGTCTTGTGTCCACACTCAGTGTCCATGGCTAAGGTTAGTGAAGTGATAAGTTTCAGGTGAGAGTAACATTGGCAGCAAATGGCATATTTGGCTATTCCAGATGAATGTTACATGTCCAATTAAATAATTAAAAGAAGACTACAGGGGGCCAGCCTCGTGGCTGAGTGGTTAAGTTTGCGTGCTCCGCTGCGGTGGCCCAGGGTTTCACTGGTTCGAATCCTGGGCGCAGACATGGCACCACTCATCAGGCCATGTTGAGGCTGCATCCCACATGCCACAACTAGAAGGACCCACAACTAAGATATACAACTATGTACCAGGGGGATTTGGGGAGATAAAGCAGAAAAAAAAAAAAAAGATTGTCGACAGTTGTTAGCTCAGGTGCCAATCTTAAAAAAAAAAAAAAAGAAGACTACAGAAAAAGTGTAAAATTTGAGGTCAGAAGACATGCTTAAGTGTCATTACCCTCTGTTTTGCACTTAACTGTGTTGCCCCAAAATTCATACTTTGAAGCCTGAATCCCCAATGTGATGGTATTTGGCTATGGGGACTTTGTGAGATAATTAAGGTTACATGAAGTCATAAGGATGGGGCCCTAATCCAATGGGATTGGTGTCCTTATAAAAGGGGGAAACACGAGAGAGCTCTCTCTCTCTGTGTTAGTGCACAGATGATAGGTGAGGACACAGTGAGAAGGTGTTTGTCTATAAGCCAGGAAGAGAGCCCTCACCAAAAATCAAATTTCTGGCACCTTGATCATAGACGTCTGGCCTCCAAAACTGTGAGAAGATAGATTTCTGTTTTTTAAGCCACCCAATCTGGTATTTTGCTATGGCAGTTCAAGCAGACTAAACTAATACACTCTCCAACTTGCATTTCATATCATGAAATATTTGTACAGTATCCTCTGCTTAAGGCAGAGTTTTTGGTGTTCTTTCTGTCTAAGTATTTATTGTACCCCAACATACTAGGCGTTGGTAGTTGTCTAGAGTTAGTAAGACTCTCCTTTTGGATCTATCAGACATCACAACCTTAAGCAGACCTGGCTGATACAGGCAAACTAGACCAAAGGCCATACATTGGTCAGATCTCTACCCTGACATGGGATGGAATGTGGCAAAAATAGTTATTCACCCATCACTTTTCATAAGTCCCCCATGATTCTGACGCCAACAATTATCTGGGCTTTGGGGAATTAACTTTAGGACCTAGAAATTCTTTTAAAGTGAATGCTATTTCTCTAGGAGGTTGATGGGCCTTATTAAAGTTAACCAGTGGCCTGGGAAAGACAGCTTGATGTGGGGGAGAAGAGACACCTACTTGGGTTTAACTGTGTCATGTCATGCTTTAGTGTATGGTAGTACAACAATCAAAATGGAAAATTCTATTAAAAAAAAGACATTGATCACTTACATGGTTAGGGAAAAATATATACAGTCGTGTACCATATAACAATGTTTCGGTCAACTACAGACTGCATATACAACGGTGGTCCCATAAGATTAGTACCATCTAGCCTAGGTGTGCAGTTGGCTATACCATCTAGGTTTGTGTAACTACCCTCTATGAGGTTCACACAACAACAAAATCACCTAACAATGCATTTCTCAGTATATATCCCTGTCATTAAGCGATGTGTGAATGTGTATAAATAAAATCAGGATTTTTTTTTTTTGGAATTTTTTTTTTTTATTGAGTTATTGATAGGTTACAATCTTGTGAAATTTCAATTGTACATTAATGTTTGTCAGTCATGTTGTAGGTGCACCACTTCACCCTTTGTGCCCACCCCCCACCCCACCTTTCCCCTGGTATCCGCTAAACTGTTCTTGGTCCATAGTTTTAAATTCCTCATATGAGTGGAGTCATACACAGATTATCTTTCTCTTGCTGGCTTATTTCACTTAACATAATTCTCTCAAGGTCCATCCATGTTATTGCAAATGGAATGATTTTGTTCTGTTTTGCAGCTGAGTAGTATTCCATTGTATATACGTACCACATCTTCTTTACCCATTTGTCTGTTGATGGGCACTTACGTTGCTTCCATGTCTTGGCTATTGTAAACAGTGCTGCAATAAACATTGGGGTGCACAGGACTTTTGGGATTGCTGACTTCAGGCTCTTTGGATAGATACCCAGTAGTGGGATGGCTGGATCGTATGGTAGTTCTATTTTTAGTTTTTTGAGGAATCTCCATACTGTTTTCTATAGTGGCTGCACCAGTTTGCAATCCCACCAGCAGTGTATGAGGGTTCCTTTTTCTCCGCAACCTCTCCAACATTTGTTGCTATTAGTTTTAGATATTTTTGTCATTCTAACGGGTGTAAGGTGATATCTTAGTGTAGTTTTGATTTGCATTTCCCTGATGATCAGTGAATAAAATCAGGATTTTTTAAGAATTGTTTTTAGCTGTGAAAACTTTTGGTAACCACAGCTTCCTCAGAACGTCAATTTATAGAATAGATACAAATGAAACAACTCTAATTAAATTAGAGGTGGGAAACTGGAGCAGCAATGACTTTTGAGACACTCTTGTAGAGCACTAAGGCTCTGAAGAACTTACTTTGAAAACCATTGCTTACTTAAAGTACGTTGCTTTTCATGAGATTCGATTCTTTGCGGAAAAGTTGAAGAATTCTTAGACTGAAACATGATGTAAAGGGTACTAAGCTGTTGCCAAGGTGTTGCTAAGAGATACACAATATTATTTTAAAAGCAGTCAAGTAGTAACTAGGAAAAAAAAGAGATGCTAAAGATACTTGGAGGACAAGGCTGGCAGATTTACCCATGTCACGTAATGTTTCAGAGAATAAGACCAAAGAGTTGTGGCTTTCTTCAACAAGTTCCCTTCTTACCCATCATAGTTTAAGGTAGGATTTTTGGCCTCTTTCAAAGAAAGCTTGCTAAGGGAACAATATCAAACATTTCAGTTTTTAGGTATAGCCTCTCCTGGCAAGCCTAAGTGGGATCTGAGAGATGAATGACAGTATCAGTGAAATAGGCTAGATCTTAGCCCTTTTATACATAATATTTAAAGTATTATTACATGAGCCCTCATGGTTGTCATTTAATAGTAGTCCCTCCTTTCCCCCCTAAATTTCAAATAGCAACTAGGACTCTTTAGCCCCTCCTAATAGAAACTCTAGTTTGTCCTATTTGGAAGGATCGATTATTCCTGTCTAATTATATTAATTCACTTGCCAATTCAGTTTTCCCGGCTGGGTTTGAAGAGGTGGTAGGTAAGTAAGCTAAAATGCCTACTCACAGTGACATCAAGCCCCTCAAACACAAATGCAGAGCTAGCCTTTGGGGATGGGGGACTGACTCAAAGAAAGGATTTCAGAGTAAACTGTATGGGCCCTTCAATTTCCTGGCCCACCTAGGATTCTACTCCCAGTTCTGATACTAGGATGAAAATGAGAGAAGTTACAGAAAACTTCCCACAAATTATATTGTTTCCACTCTTAAAAACAGATGTATTTGGCTCTCAGATGTCTTCTCTGTCATCCAAAGTCATCTTAGAAATGTAAGTGCCTCCAGGAGAGAAATAGCAGAAATCATTACCAGTTGATATCTTGGAGAAATGATAGCCAATTGAGAATAAAGCCCAGTGAAAAGAGGAAGCAGAATTTGTGCCTGGGTAGAAAGTGGAACCCTGATAGGGAAGGAGAGGGACAGTTCTGTTTCTGTTCACCTTGTTGGAAAGGGTGGAATTAGGAATGGAAGTGAATTCATGAGCTATTAGTTAAAATCTTGTAGAGGGTATAAATTTACCTTGCAATGAATCCATTTGCTAAGTTATTGAGCTATTGTTTAGAAACTCATTCTTTGAAATGTCAAAAATTTAAGGAGTGGTTTGGACTACCTTTGAAGACAAAGGAATGGCCATTCATGGGGCTGGCCCCGTGGCCGAGTAGTTAAGTTCGCGCGCTCTGCTGCAGGTGGCCCAGTGTTTCGTCGGTTCGAATCCTGGGCGCGGACATGGCACTGCTCGTCAGACCACGCTGAGGCAGCGTCCCACATGCCACAACTAGAGGAACCCACAAAGAAGAATACACAACTATGTACCGGGGGCTTTGGGGAGAAAAAGGAAAAAATAAAATCTTTAAAAAAAAAAAAAGAAAAAAAAGGAATGGCCATTCATTTCCTATTATCAGCTGATGATCCCACTACGTGCTTTACATTTATTATTCTCATTGAGCCTTCACAACCGCCCTGGTAGATAATTATTATTTTCCCTAGTTGATGCATGTAAAATGCTGTGCTCATTTATTCTATCAGTCTAGCTGCAAACTTGTCAATTTTAAAAAGTCTAATCCAATTTCTCATTAATATTTTGTGTATAGAAGCATTTATGTAAATAATGTAATATAAGTGTAATTTACATTATGTAATGTAAATAGTTTTGGAAGTTACTCATAGTATTTGGAAATTTTTGGCGTTAATTCACACTTTAAAGAGAAGCACATTTCAGCTCATAACCATAGCAGTCTTGGGTGCCATTTGGGTCTTTTATTCCTCTATTATTGCCAAATCTGGAATGAACTTTATGAAGGTGATTCGCTTAGGCGTTTAAGTCCCCTATGGCAAGGTGAAAATAATTATGTCCTCACATACTTAATTGGAAAAATAAAAGATGCCTTTTCTTTCAAATCAATCAATAAAATCATGTAATAACACACACACACATACACACACACTCACTCACTCACTCACTTTTCTCCCAATAGGCTTGTCCACCTCTATAGATGTATTTTGTAAACTTTAATATATTCATTCACTACAGAAAGAGAAATGAACTCACAGGGAAAGGTTACTTTTTTAAAATCACTGTTGGTATGAGTCCAGTTTCTTATTAAATTGAGACGTTTCGTTTGTTTTTTTCTCCCTTGAATACTTAAATACAGTTCCAGCAAAAGCCGTAGAAATTTAATGAGATCTCGAAAAGAATTAGTGATTGTTCTGACTGGCTGCTGTGGGTAGCCTGTAACAAATTTAAACTTTAATCACTGTGAAATTAAATAAATAGCCAAAGTCATGGTAAAACTTTCTTCCTCAGCTTGGAAAGGAAGCTCACAAAACTACTGCAACCCTAAAAGTCAACATGTTTCAGAGTACAATGTGAAGGAGAGAGGCAGTGTGGGATAGTGGAAAGTACAGTGTACTAGGAGTGTGGAGATGAATGGGGCACTATAAGCCCTGTTCCCAAGTGTCTTTGTTTCGATTTATTTATCTTTTAAAATAGAGTATAGGGTTAGCAGATCTCTGTGGGTACTTATAATTCTAAACTTCCTAAGATGTATGTGAAATGCAACTTCTTCCAAGTACATGAACTTGGAAGTTCTTAGACGAAGGTGAGGCTGATGTATGTGTCTACTCATTCAAATGACATTCTCTTATTCTCTTTATTCATACCTAATAATACCACCCCACACTGATAATTCTTTAGGAGATGAGCAACATTATTTAGAAATAAGTATTTTTTTTCCTTCCAGTAGAACCTTCTTCCTCTGTGAACTTTGAGGACCATACGTGGCTATCTCAGAGAGTGATTTAGCACTGGCATCATTGGGAAACATTGCCTCACTAAAGGAGACAGGTAAAAAATGAGAGAAGCAGATGACATCCAGGGAGAGAGAAAGGGTACAGAGAGCATATAGGTTTTCCCCAGAGTTAAAGAAGGGGAAAAGCTTGATGAAATTGGAGAGCCTCACAGTGTTGTTTTCTGCTCACACATTGGCCATTGTTAGGGCTGGCAGGCTTTCCCATTATATAGGCTCCCAGCATTTTGCATCAGTGGGAGCAGTTAATGGCTATTTATAAAATTATGTTTCTAGAAATAGGTTTGAACTACCTTTGAGGAGCAGAGAATGACAACTTTTTTTTTGTTATCAGCTGGTGATTCTATATGTATTTTACATTTACAGTCATGTGTCACTTACCAACAGGGCTTCGTTCTGAGAAATGCATCGTTAGGTGATTTCGTCGTGTGAACATCCTAGAGTGTACTTACACAAACTTAGAAGGAATGGCCTACTACACACCTAGGCCATATGATACTAATCCTGTGGGCCTACCCTCATATATGCGGTTTGTCATTGACAAAAACACTGTTATGTGGGGCATGCCTGTATTACTTTCATTAATCTTCCTGACTACCCTGCTAGATAGTTATTATCTTCTCTAGTTTATAGACGAAGAGAATGATGGTCAGCAATTGTGCTGAAATTTTTTCAAACTTGTGTTTCCAAACTGTACTCCTTTCACCTTTTCTCCTTCGAATTCTAAAGTTTTGACTTCATTCCAAATCCAATAGTGTCTCTGACCTTTTGGGCTTGATGCTTGAATTCCAAGTATTTGACTCTGCTCACCTAAGGTGTTTTGGATTGATTCCCCTCTGGCATTTCCAATTACAGATGCCTTGGGTAGGGTACCATGCCTCTGGTTCTAGCCCCGCAGTAACAAACCTTAATACCAGACCTTAGGCTAAAACCCTACCTGAACGCCATTGCCCCCATTTAGGCCCTTTCTATGCCTCTCCTAGAAAATCAGAAACTTCCTACCCGAGCTGACCTAGCACTCTTCAGATGAAATGCAGGCAAGGTTCTTGCAAAGACCCTGTCATGGACTTGTCCAAGAGCTCACAACTATAGACACTAGAACCAGGATTCAAATCTGGGTTTATCTGACTCCCAAACTGTTGTTTTTCTTCATTCTGTCATCATACTTTCTAACCGAAAAGCAGGAATAGTAGAAAATCCTATCTGCCTATCTTACTGTGACTTGCCTATTTGCCTGGTCACATAGTCTCCTAGATCCCATGAATATGGTCTTACCGACTCCAGCACATGTAAAATTTAGCCAGTTCCCGAGAGTAAGCGGGACATCTTCTTGTCACTTAAAACTCTGTTTTCGGAGTATTTTATATCTGGTACTATCCCTAAGTCACTATGCTAGAGAGCAGGAAAAGATAGCTATGTGCTGGACTCTGTACTGTATACTTTTTATCTATTATTTAATCCCTTACATCAGCTCTCCGAGGTAGTTACTATTATATACTTCATTTTGCATATAGGGAAACTAAAGCATAGAGATACCAAGTGACTTGGTCAAGGACAAGATATTAACTGCTCATCAGATTCACGTGCTCCCCAACCTTATCCAGGCTTTTTGTAGTTAGGCAGGACCATGCAGTTAATTGTGGTCTGTAGGGTACAGTTAGAAGTGATGTCTGTCATTTCTGTACTGAAGCAGTTAAGAGCTAGTATGCAACTCTCCAGCTCTCTTTCCCCTGCCTTGGTGACCTGGAAGGATGCAGCTACAAAGTGGTGGGGACTCTGCTAGCCTGGATCTCGAAGTGACAATGTAGAGTAGAACCCCCAGTGAGCCATGTTGGATTTGTAGCTTCAGTGAGAAATAAGCCTATTTTGCATTAAACCACTAAGATTGGGGGTAAATTTGTTACCATGGCATCACCCAGGCTATCTTGCCTAATACAATGGCAGATCCAGGGTTTGAACCCAGGGCTGTTTGCCTTCAGAATCTGCGTTTTCAGGATAAAGGTTAAGCCTCACCTAAGTAAGTCTGATAGCTTGCTTAGAAGGGACCATGTGTTGGCTGAAACTTGGGGGCTTTAGGTGGCAAGGGCATCCCCTCCCGAGGAGTAATTGTTGATCTAAAACAACTTTTAAGCCTGGAGACTTTCCACTGAAGTATCCACCCCTTCTCCATTACGAGACGTCATAGGAGAAAGGATCCGGTTACCTGTCACCATATTTTCACATTCTAGATTAAAAAATATATTTTCTAGTCCCAGGAACTTCGCTTTTACATTGCAAATGCATTTGGACTCCTTTACATTTTTATATATTATTAAACATTTGCTGCATTGTGGAAAAGATTACCCTTAAAGCTTTAGGAAGCTTCAACTTTATACATTTTGCTAGTTCCTTTCCACTAGGTCTGAATAAATATATTAATTAATTATTGGGGTGGGTGTTGCTCTTCAAAAAGGAAGAACTGTATATGGCAGTGAGAAGGCACCTTGGTACATTTCTAAGCTGTGTGTGGGCATTGCGCTGGCTCTACTGATAGTTTGGGACCTCTCCTAATGCCAACTCATTGGAAGAAAACGTTATTCCAAGTGAAACTAACATGTGCATTTGCATAATTTCCAGATCCGTGTTTGTTACTCATTCAATTACATGTTGGTTTTATCACACAGTTATTAAGCTTTTTTTCGGGAAGTGTTTGAGAGCTGTCTTTATGATGTGTAGCTCGATTTTATTCTGAAGAAATTCAGTTACACTGACCATTAAAACAATATAATCCAAAATGGAAGTTTCTGTAGTTGGTTGACAAAATTGTTTTATTCCTCACTGGTGAATTGATAATTTGCTGGTCAGCTAATTGAAGTCTCAGGAATTGCCCCATGTGGGGATAGTAGTAAGATATGAGACCCAGTTTTTTCTCCTGAATAATATTCAATTTAAGGAAAATTTTAGAATTGAATAATGATGTTTTAGGCTTGTGGTATCTCTTGTGCTATTCCTGGAGTTGAAAGGTGATGGCCATTTTAACAAAGGGAATTTGATTTGATTATGGAAACAGAGCTATCATTTCGCCTTCCATGGTGGAGAAGAGTTCTGGATAGCCTCCCCTCCCCTGTATCCTTTTTGTACATAAAGAGCTCCTCTTGGAACCCCAAGATAATTTAGATCATAAAAAATCCAACCGAAATGCATTTTCTCAAGGCCCAGCTACCAACCTGGTATAAGAGTATAAAATATTTCTATTTAGCATCTCTCACCCTCTCACTGTGTCATCTGCATAGTCTTAGGGAAATATATTCTTGAATATTTATTACCATGGCTAGCTTGCTTTACCATAGCAAGGATCCTTAACTGCTATACAATTTCTGACTCCTTTAAAGACACGTTGAAAGAAAGGGTAAGTTCAAGTAGAGATTTAAAACTTTTCTTGTTTCTTTCTATGAGGGTATGTTCACGAACCTACAAGTTTTAGTCTAAGTCAAGTTAGATGACCAAATCAATGAAAACTTGGTCAGTATTAGAACTATTGTTAAACCTTGCTTGGTCACTAACCAGCTGTATGACTTGGGCAAGTCTTTCTAGGTCTTATTTTTCTCACTTGAAATACAAGAGGGCTGGAGGAGATGATCTCTAGGATCACTCACAGCTCTAACATGCTGTGATTCTCAGAAACACTAGTAGGTAATCACGTATTATAATTTAACTCTCTCTGTACACAGAGGTGAAGATTTCTTATATTTAGTATTAAAACTGAACTTCTTAATTGGAAACTGGTTACTAATCGTTATTTAAATTCACTCTTCTGTTATTCAAATCCTTTTATGTGTGCTGTTCTGACTTTTGTTAAAATTGTTTTCCTAGAGACATGTTTTGTTTATCTTAGAATCATCTTACCAGTGATGTCATTATAAGCCCAGATTTATGGCAGAAGATGCACCGATCTTTTAAAAAAGGAAGAAAACAGGAAAGGAAAAAATGTTTAATGTAACTTCAGTTGAAACGGGCACTATTAATAGTTCTTATTTCTATTGGGTTCACTCTAGAAGTTCATAGCTCAGTATTTCTCTTAAACCACATCCTCACAGTGTTCAATGGAAGAAGTAGAACAAAAAGAAAAAGAACGATGAATGAAGGGTAGGGACTTGTGTAAAAATAACAGAGAGGATTTAGAAATAGACATCAAAGGAGCTAGGAGGCAATTTCTGGCCTCTGGTGAGAAGCCTGCTCTTGACTCATCCCCCTGCCACTGCCCAGGTGTTATGCTAAACAATGGCGTTATATTTTCGCTCTGCCTAAGGACACAAACAGGTCTTGAGTTTTAATCTGACAGAGAACAACTCAAATGAGATGTGTCTGTTTTCTTTTTTCACTAGACTTTAAAAATAATGAAAACTTGACGCTTGATGTGACAACTTTCGAGGGTTCTCACATATAGGTTTCACACATAGATGTGCTATCACATTTAGTTTACAAAATAATATCATGGTTAACTGAGGAAAAGTTGGGGCTTCTCATGATGTGCAGTTCCCTGTAATAATATAGGACTGTTTTCTGCCTAAAAAGTCATTCATCAGTCTTTCAATTACCATCATTGTTCTTTTTAAGTCTTGAATCCAGTTTTGATTTATTAATAAAAGCCCAAAGCTGCCAGAGCATCCTAACATCTCTTGTACCACCTCAATAATTTTTCAAGGTGTTTGTTATTGAAACAATTCAGAAGAATAATGTGATTTATAAGACGTAACAAAAAAAATTGCCCTTTTGAAAGTCTTATGTAGATAGGACCTTAAAAACTCAGTAGGTAATCAATTTCTTTAACAAATATGTAACTGATTATCCATTATGAGCCAGGGACTGTTAATTGCATCCACCTCAAACTTTCTACTGCCTGAAATAGACAAATACATTTAAGGCTAAATGAATTAATTTTTTATTGTTGTTGTTAGGGCTGTCTAGTCAATTCCAGCTCCTGGTGACCCTGTGTACAGTAGAGTGGAACCCTGCCTGGTCTTTTTGCACCATCCTCTCACCTTCCGGCACTATATCAGACAATGCTCTGCTGCTATTCATAGGGTTTTCGTGACCACTTTTTTCCGAAGTGGGTGGCCAGTCCTACTTCCTAGTCTTTCTCAGCCTGAAAGCTCTGCTGAAACCTGTCCACCATAGTTGACCCTGCTGGTATTGGAAATACCAGTGGCATAGCTTTCAGCATCACGGCAACATGTAGCCGCCACAGTATGACAACCGACAGACGGGTAATGTGGTTCCCTGACAGGGAATCTAACTTGGGCTGTGGCGGTAAGAACACTAAATCTTAACTGCTAGACCACTTGGGCTGGCTTATTCATTTTTCAGTCTTCTCAAAATAGTTTTCATTTCTCCATTTCACTCCAAGATACACAATTTGGCCTTCTCCATCTACCCCCAGCCCTGGCAATAGGCCAAAGAAGTATGCTGTCCATAGAAAAATCTTAAGCGTGTATCTTTGGCTGAGATTTCAGTTGTTCCTTACCTGATCAGTACTGAGTGGATCTGAAATCTTGCTACACATACCCTTTGGATGTGTGCCATATATCATTTCCCATAAGAATGTACGGTACCCAGGAAGACTTTGTAACTGTTAACAAATGCAACTCTATTCTAAAAGATTGCCAGATCACCAGGTAGTCTTCACACATCGGGTTCAGATGGGCAGCCCAACTCCCCCCAACAGAGACTAATGGATAGCGTTTTAGGAAGACAGGAACCAGTAGAGGTGGTATGGAGGAAGAAAAAGTCTGGAAACCTAGGTAGAAACAGAATCAAATGCCATAGTTTTGTTGACTTAAATTAGGGGAAAAATCCAGATGCCAAAATCAAGAGCTATCGGTACCTAAATTCACAAGGAAGTTGTGCAGAAGCCAAAACTAAATAGGTTAAACTGCTGTCCTAATGCTGGACTGACAGAGGGAGACTGAGTGGGACTAGCAAGAGACTTGATTAGGGTGGATCCTGTGACTAGATTTGGCACAGGTTATACCTAATCTAGGGAACCAGGAACAAGGGCATGAAACCAATCAGGCTCTGATCTTTATTTAGATAGTTGGCATTTTCAGATTATAAATTTCTGTTATTGATAACGATCCTTTAGTCTATCTATTGCGTTTGGCTTTACAAAGCCTTTTCACACTGATGTCCTCGTTTGTGACTTATGATAATCATGTGATAGGCAGAGTAACTATTATTTATTCTAGTTTACAAATAAAGAAATGGATACAGAGAGGTTAAGTAACTTGACCTAGATAATACCACTAGGAAGTGGTGTAATTCCCATTTATTGAGTGCCAGGCACTTGGTATCCATCTATTTTCTCAATTCTCATTATAGTCCTGTGAAGCAGATAGGTATGGCCTTTATTTTATAGGTGAGGAAATGTGAGTTCAGGGAGTTGGGATAATTTACCAAAGTTCACATGGTAAGTGGCAGAGTTGGCTGTTGAACCCACTCTGTCTGGCTCCAGAGCTTGTGCTCTTCTAGGCTGTGTTACTTCCTGTTTCCATTACTACCATTTTGACATTAACACCTTGCTTCCAAAGTAATTTTGTGTTTCACTTCATTAAAATTCTTAGCATTGTGAACCCCTTTAAACATAGTAGTTGCTGGGCTGCTACTGGCCAGGCTAGTGGCAGCAACTCACAGTTGTTTTACCCTCATAGTCTCCACGCACAGAGGCAAGTGTTCCAACTTTGCGTTCCCTGCAAAGTTCTAGATCTCTAAAACTCTCACAATCTGCGTGTTTTGCCTCTGGGATGTTTTTGAGAAGTTGCATTTGGGACCAGGACTTTCGTAGGAGGAGGCAAAGTATAAGAGCTTGCTATGATTTGAGCTTTTTCATAGCATGCTTGGGGAACTGAAATCCAATCAATAGCAGTCGTTCTTCTGGGTTTTGAAGATTGTATGAGGAAACAAAGGAACTTAGTGAAGAAAGAGAAAAAGAAGAGAAGACAAACTTTCCCCACTTCACAATTTTGCCTGAGGAAAGCCCTTCACGGGAACCATTTGGTTTTCAGTGTCTCTTGTGGGATATATGAAGAGATGAAAGAAATAGTCGATGACATTGACATGACTCACAAAACATATGGCTCTAAATAATGAGACCCTTTATCTTGAAGAAGAATGTAAAGGGCATGGGAGAAGCCCACATATAACTCACTTTAAAAAAATAAAGCTGTATAATTTCCTTTCTGAGGCCGTAATCTTTTGGTCTTTTTCAGATGTTGTGCCAAGAAATAAAAGCTGAGGGGTTGGTAGAAATACCATCAATTCATTGGTAAACTTCTTGATGGTATAAGTATTTGCCATTAGCCTTCTGTTTCTTTTGCTGCTAGGGGACCAAGAACATTGGAAAACATTAAATTATTTTTTATAATTAAATAAAACTGCCTCTGCTCACATGGCACTGCTTCTTTGGAAATGACACCATCTATTAGCTAAAATGCTATTGAGAAAATGAGTACATTCTTTTGTTTTTAAAGGTTGTGTTTTTTCCTTCTTCTCCCCGAAGCCCCCCAGTACATAGCTGTATTGTAGTTTGAAATCAGGAGTGTGATGCCTCCAGCTTTGTTTTCTCTCAAGATTGCTTTGTCTATTTGGAGTCTTGTGTGATTCCATATAAAATTTAGGACTGTTTTTTCTATTTCTGTGTGTTAAAATCAAACATAATTGGAGACCAGACCTGAAATTTCCCTCAGCAGACAAAACCAGTTAGTAATACAAGCAAAGCGTCATTTAGCTTATTTTGCAAGATAAGTGAAGTTAACCTGACCTAGGTCACTTCTTGCTTATTCCTCTAAAAATCATAAGTGGACCTGAATTAGTTCCCCCAAATTGATATGAGGTAACTACTACCTAATTCCCCTTTATTTAAGAAAATTCTAGTATTGTAACCAATCATTGTGAAGAATAAACACTTACTGCCTTTACGCTATATAACCTATTTTTTAACAATATACCTCTGAGCCTCATTCCATGTTTTGGTTTGAGTGCTCCCAGTTTGCAAACTGTCTTTTTGGCGTTTGCACAATAAACTTTTACTAATTCCTACTTCAGTGATTCATTGGTTTTATTTCTGTTTTTTATAAACTTTTGACATGAAAAATGCCATTGGAATTTTGACAGGGATTGCAATGTTAATTCTTCTGATCCATGAACACGGATATCTTTCCATTTATTTGTGTCTTTTTCAGTTTCTTTCATCAGTGTGTTATAGTTTTCACTGTACAAATCTTTCACCTCCTTGGTGAAATCTATTCCTAATTATTTTATTGTTTCTGGTGTGATTGTGAATGGGATTGTTTTATTCTCTTTCAGGTAGTTCATCGTTAGTATAGAGACATGCAACTGATTTTTGTATGTTGATTTTCTATCCTGCAACTTCACTGAATTAGTTTATTAGTTCTAACAGTTTTTAGATGGAGTCTTTAGGATTTTCCATATATAAGATCATGCCATCTGCAAACAGACAATTTTACTTCTTCCTTTCCAATTTGGGTGTCTTTTGTTTCTTTTACTTGCCTCATTGCTCCAGTTAAAACTTCCAGTACTGTGTTGACTAGGAGTGATGAGAGCTGGCACCCTTGTCTTGTTCCTAATAGCAGAGGAAGAACTTTCAACCTTTGACCATTGAGTAAGATGTTAGCTGTGGGTTTGTTTTTTATGGGCTTTATTATGTTGAGGTATGTCCCTTCTATACCCAATTTGTTGTGTTTTATCATGAAAGGAGGTTGAATTTTGTCAAATGCCTTTATTGCATCTATTGAGAGGATCATATGATTTTTATCTTTCATTTTATTAAGGTGGTATATCATATTTATTGATTTGCATATGTTGAATCATCCTTGCATCCCAGGGATAAATCCTACTTGATCGTGGTTTATGATCATTTTAATGTGCTGTTGAATTCAGTTTGCTAGCATTTTCTCGATGCCTTTTGAATCTATATTCATTATGGATATTGGCCTGTAGTTTTCTTGTAGTGTCCTTATCTGGCTTTGTTATCAGGATAATGCTGGCCTCATAAAATGTGTTTGTGACTATTTCCTCCTCTTCAGTTTTTTGGAAGAGTTTGAGAAGGATTGGCATTAATTCTTCTTTAAAAGTTTAGTGGAATTCACCAGTGAAACCATCTGGTCCTGGGCTTTTCTTTGTTAGGAGCTTTTTGATTACTGCTTCAATCTCCTTAGTTGTTATTGGTCTATTCAGATTTTCTATTTCTTCATGATTCAGTCTTTGTAGGTTGTATGCTTCTAAGAATTTATTCATTTCTTCTAGGTTATCCAACTTGTTGACATATAATTGTTCATAGTAGTCTCTTATGTTCCTTTATATTTCTGCAGTATCCATTGTAATGTCTCCTCTTTCATTTATAGTTTTTATTTGAATCCTCTCTTTTTTTTCTTGATTAGTCTAGCTAACGGTTTGTCAGTTTTGTTTATCTTTCACAAAAAATAAACTCAGTTGTATTAATTTTTTTCTATTGTCTTTCTAGTCTCTTCATTTATTTCTGCTCTGTATTATTGCCTTTCCCCTGCTAACTTTGGGCTTATTTTGTTCTGTTCTAGTTCCTTGAGGCATAAAGTTAGGTTGTTTATTTGAGATCTTTTAATTTTTCTTAATGTAGCAATTTATCACCATAGACTTCCCTCTTAGAACTCCTCTTGCTGCATCCCATAAGTTTTAGTACATTGTGTTTCCATTTTTGTTTATCTCAAGATACTTTCTGATTTCCCTTTTGAGTTCTTTAATCCATTGGTTGTTCAGGAGTGTGTTAATTTCCACATATTTGTGGATTTTCCAGTTTTCCTCCTGTTAATGATTTCTAGTTTCATACCATTGTGGTTGAAAAGATACCTGATATAATTTCAGTTTTCTTAAATTTGTTAAGACTAGTTTTGTGGCCCAATATATGATCTATCTGAGAGAATGTTCTGTGTGTGCTTAAGAAGAATGTGTATTCTGGTGCTGTTGAGTGGAATGTGCTATATATTCTGTTAAGTCCTTTGGTCTAAAGTTTTATTCAAGTCTGCTATTTTCTTATTGATTTTCTGTTTGGATGATCTGTCCAATGTTGAAAGTGGGATATTAAAGTCCCCCAATATTATTGTGTTGCTGTCTGTTACTCTCTTCAGTTCTGTTAATATTTGGTTTAAATATTTAGGTCTTATGATGTTTGATGCATATATATTTACAATTGTTATATCCTCTTGAGGAATTGTGGTTTCATTTTCCACAGTTTCAATTACCCATGGTCAACTGCAGTCTGAAAATAATGCCACTTCACAATGCCTACATCATTCACCTCATTTCATCTCATCACATAGGCATTGTATCATCTCACATCATCACAAAAAGAAGAGTAAGTATAGTACAATAAGATATTTTGAGAAAGACCACATTCACATAACTTTTATTACAGTATATTGTTGTAATTGTTCTGTCTTATTATTAGTTATTGTTAATCTCTTACTGTGCCTAATTTATAAATTAAACTTTATCATAGGTATGTATGTATGTATAGGAAAAAACATAGCATATATAGGGTTTGGTACTATCCACAGTTTCAGGCATCCACTGGGGGTCTTGGAACTTATGCTCCATGGATAAGGTGGGACTACTGTATATAGTGACCTTCTTTATCTCTTGTGATGAATTTTGACTGAAAGTCTGTTTTATCTGATATTAGTATTGCCAGTCCTGCTCTCTTTTGGTTATCAGTTGCGTGAAATATCTTTTTCTATCCCTTTATTTTCAGCCTATGTCTGTAAAAGCTAAAGTGAGTCTCTTGTAGGCAGTGTATTTTTGGATCGTATTTTATATCCATTCAGCTATTTGGTGTCTTTTGATTGAAGAACTTAATCCATTTATATTTAAAGTGATTATTAACGAGTAAGGTCTTACTGTGGTCATTTTGCTCATTGTTTTCTGACTGTTCTTTAGTTCCTTTGCTCCTTTCTTTCTCTCTTGTTGTCTTCTTTTGTGATTTTTTTTCAGTGATATACTTTAATTCCTTTCTCTTTCTCTTTTGTGTATGTACTAGAGGGTGTTTTTGTGTGTGTGTGTGGTTTCCATGAAGCTTACATAAAACATTTTATAGATATAACAGGCTATTTTAAGCTTGTAACAACTTACTTTCAATGGCATACAAAAGCTCTACAGTTTTACCTCTCTCCTCCCCTGCCATTTTATGCTATCCATGCCACACTTTGCATCTTTGTTTATGTATCCATTAACAAATTATTGTAGCTATAGTTATTTTTAACACTAATGTCTTTTAATTTTTCTTAGAAACAGAAGTGATTTACACACCACCATTACAATATTAGGGTATTCGGAATTTGACCATATAATTTACCTTTACCCCAGTGAGTTTTATACTTTTATATGTTTTCATTTCTTTGCTTAATGTCATTTGTTTCAACTTGAAGGACACCCTTTAGCATTTCTTGTAAGGCAAGTCTAGTAGTGATGAACTCCCTTAGTTTTTGTTTGAGAATGTCTTTATTTCTCCCTCATTTCTGAAGGACAGTTTTGCCAGGCATAGTATTCTTGGTTGGCCATTTTTTTTCTTTCAGAACTTTGAATATATCGTCCTATTTTCTCCTAGTTTGCAAGGTTTCTGTAGAGAAATCCACTGATAGCCTTATGGGGATTACCTTGTATGTATGAGTCATTTTCCTCTTGCTGCTTTTAAGATTCTCTCTTTGTCTTTGACCTTTAATATTTTGATTATAATGCATCTTGGGGTAATCTTTGGGTTGATCTTGCTTGAGATCCTTTGAGCTTCCTGTACTTGGATGTTCATATCTCTCCCAAGATTTGGGAAGTTTTCAGCTATTATTTCTTTATTTTATTATTTTTTTAAAGTGCTGGGTTTTTTGTGCTTATTATTTCTTTAAATAAACTTTCTTCCCCTTTCCCCCTCTATTCTCCTTCTGGGACTCCCATGATGCAAATATTCATTCACTTGATGATGGATCATAATTCACATAGGCTTTCTTCACTCTTTTTCATTCTTTTTTCTTTTTGTTCCTCTAACTGGCTAATTTCAAATGACTTGTCTTTGAGTCATTTGCTGTTGAAGCTCTCTGTTGAGTTTTTCAGTTCTGTTATTGTATTCTTCAGCCTAAGGATTTCTGTTTGGTTCTTTTTTATGGCTTCTGTTTCTTTATTAAACTTCTGATTTTGTTCATGCATTGTTTTCCTGATTTTATTAGTTGTCTATCTGTATTCTCTTGCATTTCTTTGAGTTTCTTTACGATGATTATTTTGAATTCTTTGTTAGACAGTTTGTAGATATCTTTGGGGTAGGTTATTGGAGCTTTATTAGCTTTCTTTGTTGGTGTCATATTTACCTTGTTCTTGTTGATCCATCCAGCCTTGCTTTGGTGCCTGTGCATTTGAAGTAGCAAACACATCTTCCAGTTTTTACAGATTGGTTCCAGCAGGTAAATACCTTCTCCTGTTGGATCACTGGGCTGATGGGATTACCTTCAGAATCACAGCCATGCTGGGTTGAAGCCAGGTTATGAGGCTGTTACTGGGTCTGTAGTAGGGGTTCATGTTTGGTGTGCTTATTACCAGTGGCTCAGATGGGCATGGATCCCTATTTGGTCCCTGGGTGGATGAGACTGCCTCTAGAACTTTGTTAAGTAGGGTGGCACTGGGACAAGTGTCTGCTTCAGGGTCCACAGTTGGGTCCTAAGACAGAGGATCTGTTACCAGGTACATGGACAGATTTAGCTTCCGCCAGGTCCCTGGTAAGGCTCCTAGGTCACTGGGTGGGTTCTTTGGGAGGCAGAACTAGCCCTTGAATACAGCTAAGAGGGCCTAGAATTAAGTCTCAGAGCTGCTTCAGCATCACAGCCAAGATTGCGATCTGCAGACCTGGCTCTGGAGACATGGATGAATGTGTCTCCTGCCAGGTCCCTGGGTGGGCAAGACTACTCCTTGACCAAGGAGGGGCTGGAGTGAAGTCTACGACCATTTCAGAATCACCAGTGGCACAAATAGGAGTGTTTCCTGCTGGATCCCTGTGCTGACAGGACTGCTTGTGCACTGAGGCTAGGAGGGACTGGATCCCAGATACAGGACCATGTCAGAACCTACAGTTGGGCTGAGTTTGATGGGTTTATCTCCGGTGCTCCCACACTATGGCTGAGAGGGACTGGAGCCAGGTCATGGGTCACTTCAGGGTCCATAGTTGGAACCAAGGTCTGTGTGCCTATTACTGGTGGCATGGGTGGACATGACTTTTCCAGGGTCCCTTGGCATATGGTACTGGTGACAGGACCAAGGCCAAATGGGGCAATAACCCAGTCCTTAGGGGTATGGAGCTGTTTCTGAGTCTATAGTTGAGACTATAGTCAGTGAGTCAGCCACCTAGTGTAAGCCTGCCTTTTCAAAACAGCTGTCCTTGGTCTTGGACTCCATCTGGGTTTCACAGTCTTCTACCTGGATCCCAAAGCTCCCACAGAAGACCTTTGTCTGTGAATGGCCGCTAAATTATTGTTGCTTAGGAGGAATATGAGTGGAGGACCTCTTATTCTGCTATCCTGCTCATAGCTCACTCTTTAGGACATGTTCTTTTAAATATGCCTGTCTTCCTTCAAAAGTTGTTTGGATTATTCCCGTTAGTGTGAGGACCCAGGCTTGGTTGGCACCGAGACCAGCCAGACCATAGGGGGTCAAACTTAGAGGTCAAGGTTGAGAGATGAAACATTTTGCCAAGGCACAGCAGGCAAATCTAGAAGGTCATGACAAGATAGACAGTTTAGAGGGAGCATCAGAAAAGTGTTGCAGTTAGCCTTGGGCAGGGGTCCAAGCAAGTAAGTGGTGAGTACCCAGCCTATGTGCAAGTCTGAAATTAACTGCTGAAGTTTTAGTTGTAGGGCTTCTAGTAAAAAGCAAGGCAGGATCCTAGGACCAGATGAATCAGGTAAGAATTCTAGATAGTTACAAGACCTGGGTGGGGAACAAGGTAGGAAGGACATGGTCACTATAACTAGACCATGACGTCTTATTGGGCCTGCAGCCGGTCTTCTTTAGTGTGAAGCTGCCAAGCTAATTGTGTAAGTGTTTAAATTTCCCATGATTAGAAAAAGATGATGTTTGAACCTTTGGAGTCAAAGTGAGTTTGCACATTGGGCCTAAGGAATTCTAAGCTTGGAATAGTAGAGAGATATGGGAAATAGGCTGAGATAGTCATTGGACATTTTTGCTGGGAGATGGGAAGGATTTTTAGTATTTTGAATCCTTGACATATATTTGCCTTAGCTTTCAAATTTGGTATTAAAGACTTTCCATGTTCCACGTTCCTTTTTTCCTCTAATGTCCATATTTTGTCTTAACTCCCTTTTCTAAATTGAGTATCTGTGTGATTGATTTCATAGGTTTCCTGTCTCTCACCAGAATGCCAAAATAAGTTCCTGTGATCATTATTACATAGCAGCCCATTCATAGTCACTCATGTGTTTAGAACCAATTTCAATATAGTTTATATTTTTCTTACTATTTTTAGGACCTCATAATGTAGAAACAGGCCTTTGTCCTATTAAAAAAGCCTGTCTCAGATTCTCATCCTGATAAGCATTTCTACCGTCTTGTTTGAGTAATTAAAATACCTACACATTTTAAATGTCCATCAAAATCCATTTAATGCTTATTTAACGGTCAGCAAGATCCAAATAGTTATTCCCCATCAGTCTCATCATTAGGTCAAAGCTGAAGCTGGGAAAACGCGGATACAAAGAGCTAGCATGTTGATAACTTCCTCATAAGACTGAGAACTAGCACCTTAGCACATGCTGATATATACCCTAAAACTTTATTTAAAAACAAAAATGGCTCCTCTCACCAAGGATTTTCTAGGATTTTTTTTCTCTAACTCATTAATTCTTAATTTTCTCAGTCTTCTTGCTTACCTGATGTTAAAAGACCAATATTTCTTAAAACATATGCTAATTTTGTGTGTATATAGCATTTCTACCCAGTAAAAGCTTTGGTCCCATAGAGGAACCCTGTCCTGTCTATATCGTCCTTATAGTTAGTGTGTCCTCACTAAATCTCTGACACTAAATTGGGGCTATCATTTGTAATTAACTTTTCCACCTTATCTGCTTCCACTTTTGAGATTCTAGCAGTGGGATAGAAGCACTGATATTGTCAGGCTTGGTCTTATCATTCCTTGCCAAACACATGGGATGTCCTGTTTTGATGAACCAGGTTTTTCCCCTTCTTCTGTTCATTTTTAAGCAAGCTTAGGGCTTCCTGTCTAGATGGTCTGGTGGGCTTTCTTCACCCAACTCTCCAACTCCAATTTCCTCCTAATGCTGCCATGGCATTCTGCACACAATCTCATGAATTTGTTTCATCTGTGAATTTATTTTAGCTCTTAGATTCCTAATGAGGGCTCTGTATCAAAATTATCTTCATATGTTCTCTCTCCACTCCCCTAGAGGACAGGAGCCATATCCTGTTAATTTTTCTGCCCACGTTGACTAGCATGCAACAGGCACTCAATAATTTTTTTCTTAAAGTGACTCAAAACATAGGGGAATTTTTACAACAATATGGGCGAATGTAACCATCACTCTTGAAAACTCGACTGTTTTCAATTGCTGTTCTCCAGGAAAGGACGTTATTCAAGAGTCTAGTGGGTAGTTTGAGAATAGGAATCTAAGAGCTAAAATAAATTTATAGATGAAATAATTCTTCCCAATTGAATTTGAAGATCATAAGTAGTAAACTCATAGATTAAATAAAGACCTGTAGAAACTGGAAACTTTGAGAACTTCTGGGTTTTTAAAAAAATTTTATTTTATATCCTCTTGTTTCTCTTTCTCAGAAAATTTTCAGCATGCTTGCTCTTTGCATCTAGATTTTCCAGCTTCAGTTTTTTATTGTGGTAAAATGTACATAAAATAAAATTTACCATTTTAAACTTTTTTAAGTGTACAGTTTGGTGGCTTTAAATACACTCTCACTGTTGTGCACTCGTCGCCACCATCCGTCTCCAGAACTTTTTTTCATGCTCCCAAACTGAAACTTCATACCCATTAAACAGAAACTCTCCATTCCTCCCTCCCCCCAGCCTTAACAACCACCTTTCTACTTTCTGTCTGTATGAATTTGACTACTCGACATACCTCATAAAAGTGACATTATACAGTATTTTTCAGTGTCAGATTAGCTTGTTTCACTTAGCATGATGTTCTTAAAGTTTATCCATGTTTAGCATGTGTCAGAATTTCCTTTTCAAGGATGAGTAATATTCCATTGCATGTATATACCACATTTTGCTTATCCATTCATCTGTTGGTGGACACTTTGGTTGCTTCCACATTTTAGCTTTGTGAATAATGCTGCTGTAAACATAGGTGTACAAATATCTCTTGGAGAATGTGCTTTCAATTATTTTGTCTGTATAACCAGAAGTGTAATGGCCAGATCATGTGGTAATTCTATTTTGAATTTTTTAAGGAACTGCTACTATTTTCCACAGTATTTTACATTCCCACCAACACTGCACAAGGGTTCTAATTTCTCCACATCCTCACCAACACTTCTTATTTTCTGTTTCTTTGACAGTAGCCATCTGAATGGGTGTAAGGTGATATTTCATTGTGGTTTCGATTTGCATTTTCCTGATGATAAGTGGTATGGAACATCTTTTTATGTATTATTGGTCATTAGCATATCTACTTTGGAAAAATGTCTATTCAAGTCCTTTGCTCATTTTTGAATCTCACTGTTTGTTTGCTTTTGTTGTCGAGTTTTAGGAATTCTCCATATACTTTAGATGTTAATCCCTTATCAGATATGATTTGCAAATATTTTCTTCCATTCCATAAGTTGCCTTTTCACTCTGTTGATGGTGTCCTTTGCACAATTTTTTTTTTTAATTCTGTGAAGTCTAATTTGTCTATTTTTGTTTCTGCGTTAAGTGCCTTTGGTGTCATAGCTAAGGAATCATTGCTAAACCCAATGTTGTGAAGCTTTTCCCCTATGTTTTCGTTTAAGAGTTTTATAGTTTTAGCTCTTATGTGTAGGTTTTTGATCTATTTTGAGTTAATTTTTGTACATGGTGTAAGGTAAGAGTCCAACTTCATTCTTTTGCATCTGGATATCCAGTTTTCCCCAGCACCGCTTGATGAAAAGACTGTCCTTTCCCCATTGAATGGTTTGGCACCCTTGCTGAAAATCATTTGACCATATATGCAAGAGTTTATTTCTGGGTTCTCTGTTCTTTTCCATTGATCTTTCTGTTTGTCTTTATGTCAGTACCACACTGTTTTTCATTACTGTAGCTTTGTAGGAAGTCTCGAAGTCAGGTAGGGTGAGTCCCCCAACTTTGTTCTTCTTTTTCAAGATTGTTTTGATTACTCAGGGTCTCTTGAGATTCCACATAAATTTTAGGGTGAATTTTTTTATTTCTGCAAAAAAAACGTCATTAGGATTTTGATAGGGATTGTATTGAATCTGTAGATTACTTTTTCAGTCCAAGTATTGATATCTTAACAATAAGTATTCCAATCCATGAACTCAGGATGACTTTCCATTTATTTATGTCTCCTTTAATTTGTTCAGCGACACTTTGTAGTTTTCAATATACAAGACTTTTGTCTCCTTGGTTAAATTTATTCATAAATATTTCCTTTTGATGATGCCATTCTAAATGGAATTGTTTTCTTAATTTCTTTTTTGGATTATTCATCATTAGTGTACAGACATGAAGCTGATTTGTGTGTGTTGATTTTATTTCTTAGAACTTTGCTGAATTTGTTTACTTGTTCTAAGAGATTTTTTTTGGTGTGGATTCTTTAGAGTTCTCCACATATGACATCTCATCATCTGTGAAGAGAGATAATTTTACCTCTTCCTTTCTGATTTGGATATATTTTATTTCTTTTTCTTGCCTAATTGTTCTGCTTAGGACTTCCAGTACTATGTTGAATGGATGTGGTGAAAATAGGCATTCTTGTTTTATTCCTGATCTTAGAGGGAATGCTTTTAGTCTCTCCTCATTGAGTAATGATGCTGGTGTAAGTTTTTCATATATAGCCTTTGTTATGTTGAGTAGTACTTCTGCTCATTTTTTGTTGAGTATTTTTATCATGAAAAGGCATAGAATTTTCTCAAATGCTTTTTCTGCAGCAATTGAGATAATCATGTGGTTTTTGTCCTCCATTCTGTTGATGTGGTCTATTATATTAATTTTTTTGTATGTTAAACCATGCTTGCATTCCAGAAACAAAGTCCAATTGGTCATGGTGTATTATCCTTTACTATGTTGCTGAATTCGACTTGCTAGTATTTTTCTGAGGACTTTTGCATCAATTTTCATTAGGAATATTGGTCTCTAGTCCTCTTTTCTTGTAGTATCTTTGTCTGGCTTTGGTGTTAGAGCAACACTGTCCTCATAGAATGTTAGGAAATGTTCCCTCTTCAAAATTCTGGAAGAGTTGGAGAAGGATCAGTGTCAATTCTTCTTGAAATGTTTTTTATACTGTCTTTAAAAATTTGTCCAGGTATTTACCTTTACTGGAGAGCTTTATATTTTCATATAGCTTTGAGTTGCTGTCTAGAGTCCTTTCATTTCAACATTTCAATACTGAAGGACTCCCTTTAGTATTTTTTTAGGACAGGTCTAGTGGTAACGAACTTACTCAGCTTTTGTATATCTGGGAATGTCTTCATTTCTCCCGTGGTTTTGAAGGACAGTTTGTCAGATATAGAATTCTCAGTTGACAGTTTATTTCCTTCAGCACTTTATGTATATATCATCTTACTGCCTATGGCCTGCAAGGATTCTGCTGCAAAATCTGCTCATAAACTTTTTGAGGACCTTTTGTATGTGATAAGTCATTTTTCTCTTACTGCTTTCAAGATTTTTTGCTTTTGCTTTGGCTTTGGCTTTTGACAGTTTGATTATATGTCTTATTGTGGGTTTTGGGGGTTTATCTTACTTGGAGTTTGCTGAACTTCCTGTATTTGTGCATCCAAATTTCTTTCTCATATTTGGGAAGTTTTGGGTCATTATTTATTCAAATAACCTCTCTGCCTCTTTCTCTCTCTCTTCTCCTTCTTGGACTCCTTTAATATGTATGTTGGTCTACTTGATGGTGTCCGATAAGTCCCTTAGACTCCATTAACATTTCTTCATTCTTTTTTCTTTTTTTCTCCTCAGGCTTGATCATTTCAAATGACTTGCTTTTTCAAGTTCAGTGATTTTTCTGCCTGTTTGAGTCTGTTGTTGAACTACTGTAGTGAATTTCTCAACTTGGTTCTTGTATCTTTCAGCTCCATCATTTCTGTTTGGTGCTTTTGTATAATTCTATCTCTTTGTTGATACTTTCATTTTTTCACTTCTTTTTTCCCCGATTTTCTTTAGTTGTTTCTGTTTTCCTTTAGCTCTTTAAGCATATTTAAGACAGTGGCTTTAAAGTCTTTGCCTAGTAAGTCCAATGCCTGTGTTTTTTCATGGATGGTTTCTGGATATTTATTTTGTTCCTTTGAATCAGCCATTTTTTTCTATTTCTTTGTATACCTTATGATCTTTTGTTGAAGATTAAACATTTGTAAAAACAGCCATGTCTCCTAGTCTTTGAAGATTGGCTCTATGCTGGAGAAGACCTTCATTAATTATCAGGGCATGTTCTCAGCCTTGGGTATCAGCCTGGCATGAAAGCCTAAGGCCTTCTCAGTTCTTTTCTGAGCATATGTCTTCTTTGGGACTTTGTATGTGCTTTTTTCAATTCCCTCGTATGCTTAGCTATTTTTAAATGTCTTAATTTCTCCATGAATCACCCCCCTGCTTCTTCTCAAGGGTTTAGCTATTCTATTGTATTCCTCTGTCCATAATCTGTTGCTCTAGGCATCTACAGGTCTAAAGTCCCCCTGCAGCTGTCACAAGTTGTGCACACTGTTTCCTGCAGCTTTTCCTAGTCTGATCCAAGCTATGCCACTTTTGGTTGTCAGAGATCTGAATTAGGGGACACAAGGACCGATCCCCCAGGCAAGCCGTAGACAGCTTAGAACGTTGCAGATTACATCCACTCTGCTGACTCTAGTTTGAGTACGGGAACTGAAGATTGAGCTACCACTTACCTCAAACTGCACCATTCCAGGTCAGGGAGGGGTGGGACAAGTGTGAGCAAAAGTTCCACAAAATTTCCTATGCTTTTGAAGGTGACTTTTTCTTGATTGGGCATTAACTTTGCTGTGCTAGGTCTTTTGTTTGATTTCCATAGCTCCAATGAAGTTATTTTAGCCATTCTTTAGTTGTTATTTAATATTTCTGGGTGATAAGGACCTAGAGGATCCTAGTCTGTCATCTTGCTGACATCACTTTCCCAGTTTCAATTTTGACTTTTGGCCATAAACAGACAGAGTCAAAACTGTGAATAGTTAGGGAAAAGTTTGTCTATAGCTGAACAGCGGTAAAGTGGGACTAGGTTTTAACCTAAAGGTATCCATGTGTACTGGTTTCTAGGTAAGTCAATTTTCCTTATGAAAATATATGATATAAAAAGACTAATACTTGAATTGTAAGCTATTGTAATGGTTACAAGAGGCAGTCTGCCATGGGCCCCAAGTGTCCCTGAACATCACTGCTGAGTATGTCAAGCTACAGAGCTTAACTGTTCTGATAGTGAACAATTTCTGTAGTCAGTTGTGCAGGCAATTAAGTAGATCAAGACCACACAGTGTATGATAACTGTTTGCTCCCTGAGGGAAGGGGTTGGGAGAGGGAATGGTTTGTTTACTGCTTGCTCTAAAAGGTGCTAACCCTTGGGCTTGGGTTCCTCAGATGCAGTAGATCTGGACATTTAGATTCTATCTGTCTGATCCCACACCCTGTGGGACTTGGAGGCAAGGAAAGCCGCATTACCAGGCCCGTGCTCCTGCTGTTTGCTGTGCTGTGAGTAATAAACTGTTTTACTCTGATCTGAGTCTTGATGTCTAGTTTTGTTACCTATGGAACAGTGGCAAGCAAAGCTGCTCGCTTGCTTTCTTATTTCCTTTGTACTCTTGATACTCCTTGCCACCCCATGTAAGGTTGGGATTCTTCCCCGGCAGTAATAGCTGCCTTTAACTCTTGAATATTCAATTATAGGGTTTTTGTTAGTGTGTAAATGTGTTTGTGTATATGAGTTTGTGCTCATTTTATGGATCAGAAGTTGGTCCTATGATATCACTAGATGCCCTAATAGTCCCCAAGAACTGTGGGTCATAGGAAAGCTTGGAAGTTCTGTAGGTTAGAATTGCATGTTGGTTAGAATTGAGTTAACTCTGAAGGTGACAGACCAGTCAGAGAACACAGTGTTTCTTGAAGACAGAGAGCTCCACTAGTTCCAATGGAAGATTGTTTGGATTGAATTTGTTGAAGAAGAAACACAGGCTCTGATTAAGGTGGATAAACATGAGATGAAAGTTGGGGGCTGGAGGGAAGAGATAATAAGAGCAGTCTATGTGTCTTTAATATTGTGCTGGCAGCAAAAGAAACAATCAACAAAATGAAAAGGCAACCTACAGAATGTGAGAAAATATATGAAAATTCGTATATCTGATAAGGTGTTAATATCCAAAATATATAAATAACTCATACAACTCAGGAAAAAAACAAACAATGTGATTAAAAAATGAGCAGAGGACCTGAATAGACATTTTTCCAAAGAAGAGATACAAATGCCCAACGTGTATATGAAAAGACACTCAACATCGTTAATCATTGGGAAAATGCAAATCAAAACCACAATGAGGTATCACCTCACATCTGTTAGAATGGCTATCATCAAAAAGACAAGAAGTAACAAGTGTTAGCGAGGATGTGAAGAAAGGGGAGCCCCCGTGCACTGTTGGTAGAAATGTAAATTGGTACAGCCACTATGAAAGACAGCATGGAGGTTCCTCAAAAAATTAGAAATAGAGCTACCATATAGTCCAGCAATCCCACTTCTGAGCATATATACAAAGAAAATGAAATCAGGACCTTGAAGAGATATCTGCATTCCTATGCTCATTGCAGCACTATTCACAATAGCTAAGAAACGAAAACAACCTAAGTGTCTGTCAATGGATGAATGGATAAAGAACAAGTGGTATATATATACAATGGAATATTATTCAGCCATGAGAAAGAATGACATCCTGCCATTTGCAACAACATGGATGGACCTTGAGGGCATTATGCTAAGACAGAAATAAGTCAGGGAAAAGCAAATACTGTATGATATCACTTATATGTGGAATCTAAAAAAGCCAAACTCATAAAAACAGAGTAGAATGTTGGTTACCAGGGACTGGGCAGTGGGGAAAGGGGTGTGAGAAATGGGGAGATATTGGTCAATGGGTACAAACTTCCAGTTATAAGATGAATAAATTCTGAGGATCTAATGTACAGCATGGTGATTATGGTTAACAATACTGTATTATATACTTGAAAACTGCTGAGAGTAGATCTTAAGTGTTCTCACCACAAAAAAGATATCATTTTGTGAGCTGATGGAGGTGTTAGCTAACGTTATGGTGGTAATCATTTCACAATATATAAATGTATCAAATCAATATGTTTTACATCTTAAACTTACACAATGTTATATGTAAATTATGTGTTATATGTCAACATTGTTATATCTCACAATGTTATAACTCAATAAAGTGGGAACAAAACATTGTGCTGGGCATCTTCCATACATCACTTCTAACCTTACAACAACCTTGTTGTGAGACAAGTAGTATCATCAGTTTATAGAAAGGGAACTAGAGGATCCAAAATATTAAATGATGTATCCAAAGCCACAGATCTACGTAAGAAGCAGGACCTGGATTCAAACCTTGGCCTATATGATTCCAAGGTCTGTGCTCTTAAACACTATGCACTGCTTCCTTTCAGAGTTATAATCACTTACTCTATGACACAGAAAGAAATACAATTTACCTATCAAATATAGTGAAGTTTTATGTAAGACTTCTTTTGGGAAAGAAAAAAAAAAAAGACTTTGCTGTATTGAACAATAATTGAAAACACTGACTAGTGTTGACCTTGGACTACAGTAGTCGAAGAGATGCCCTGAGTCATTCTAGCTGTTCCTTGAGGCAACAGTGAAGAGACTAGAGACAAGCATCATATAGGCCCAGAGGGTCTCAACTGATCACCTAATTCTAATTGGTCCCAACAAGAAAAACTTGGAACACTTCTGTCGTGAAAAATGTCTTCAACATCACTGATCTCAAGAGTGACAGGACTACATAACCTGGATGATCTCAGGAGTGCCTTTTTGTTAAAAGTCAGGTTTATTAAGCTATAATTTATAGAGAGAAAAATTCACTCTGGTGAGTGGACAGTTGTATGAGTTTTGGCAAACATACAGCCAGGTAACCACCATAATCAAGACATAGAACAGTGCCAGCATTCCCCAATATTTCTCTCATGCATGCATCTTTGCAGTCGATCCCTTGTGACCTCCAGCCTCTGGGAAATACTGTTCTGTTTTCTATACCTATAGTTGTGCCTTTTCTACGATGTCATATGAATGGAATCAGTTAAGTACCCTTTCGAGTTTGGTTTCTTTTATTCAACAAAATGCATTTGAAATCCATCCATGCATGTCTTGGTGATTTGTTCATTTTCATTGCTGAGTAGGATTCCATTGTATGGGTGTAACACAGATTGTTTATCTATACATCAAGATATGGATATTTGGATTGTGTCCGGTTTTGGGCAATTATGAATAAAGTTGATATGAACGTTCATGTATAGATTTTTGTGTGGACATAAGTTTTCATTTTTCTAAGCTAAATACCTAGGAGTGGAATTGCTGAGTCATATGGTAAGTGTAAGGTTAACTTGCACGAAACTGCTGAATTGTTTTCCAAAGTAGCTGTACCATTTTGTATGCCCATCAAAAACCTATGGGCATCCCAGTTGTTCTGTATCCTCACCAGCACTTGATACTGTCAATTTTAGAAATTTTGGTATTCATAGTGTTTTATAGTAGCATGTCATTGTGATTTTAATTTGCATTTCCTTAATATCTATAATAAGTTCTTCTTAATAAGAAGCTTCTTTTCATGTGCTTATTTGCCATCTTTTGTAATATATGAAATTTTCCTCAAATCTTTTGCATATTTTTAAAAAACAATTAGATTGATGGTTTTCTTTTTGAGTTTTTGTTCTTTGTGTATTTTGCATGCCAGTACTCTATCAGATATATGGTTTGCAAATATTTTCTCCCAGTCTGTAGCTTGCCATTTCATTTTCTTAACAATGTCTTTTGAGAAATTTTTAATTTTGATGAAAGCTAAGTTATCAGTTTTTGTCTTTTATGGTTCAGGCTTTTTGGATCCTAATCAAACATCTTTGTCTAAATTTGCAAATATTTTCTCTTAGTAGTTTTAGGTTTTACATATAGGTCTATGATCCATTTCAAGTAAATTTTTTTATATGGTATGAGGTATGTAGATTTGGATCAAAGTTCTTTCTTTTCTTTTGCATAGCAATGTCCAATCATTCCAGCACTATTTATTGAAAAGACTATCCTTTATCTATCGAACTGCTCTAGCGCCTTTGCAGAAAATCAATTGACCATATATGTATGGGTTTATATCTGGACTCCATTCTGTTACATTCATCTGTGTGTCTATCCTTTCACCCAATATACCACACAGTAGTACTTACTATAGCCTTATAGTAAGTCATCAAATCACATAGTGTGACTCCTCCAAATGTGTTCTTCTTCCAAACTGTTTTGGCTATTTTAAGTCCTTTGCTTTTCCATATAAATTTTAGAATCAGCTGGTAGATTTCTATTTTTTAAAAAGCCTCCTGGCATTTTGATTGGGATTGTGTTATAATTATAGATTAATTTGGGGAGAATTGACATCTTAAAAATATTGGGTCTTTGGACTCATTTTATATCTTTATTTAGGTCTTCTTTGATTTATCTCATGAATGTCTTCTAGTTTTCAGCCTATAAATATTGCATATATTTTGTTGGATTTAAATCTAAGTATTTCAGGTTTTCTGGCATTATTATAAATGGTACTTTAAAAATTTAATTTTTTAATTGTTCCTTTCTTGTAAATAGAAATATAATTGATTTTTGCATGTTGACCTTGTATCTTGTGACCTGACTAAATTAATTTATTTAGGAGCTATTTTTATGGATTCCTTGGGATTTTCTGAGTAGAAGATCATGAAACTGGTGGATACGGACAGCTTTATTTCTTCCTTTCCAATCTGTACGTATTTTATTTCTTTTTATTGACTTTTTACACTGATCAGGACCTCCATCGTGATGTTGAATATAAGTTGGGAGAGTAGACATTCTTGGAGGACTTTTAGGAGGAAAACATTCAATCTTTCACCTTCATGTATGAGGCTATCTGTAGGAATTGTTTTTGAAGATGCCATTTATCAGATTGAGGAAATTTCCTTATTTCTAGTTTGTTGAGAGATTTTATTATCAGTGATGACTATTGAATTTTCACAAAAATTATTCTTATCTGTTGATATGGTGAATTACCTTGATTTTAAATTCATTGGATTTGCATAACAAAAATATATAAGAATGAATGATAATGATAATAATAATTACTTTATTAATTGTGTGCTTACCATATGCTCAGTACTTTGTAGTAGTGAATTGTTGACTCCTTATCCTACTTGATTCACTTCCGCTTCTATGGAAAGAGAACCTCCTAAGCTTCAAGGACACTAAATGAAAGAAAGCATTTGGGAGGGGAGTACGGAATCATCATAAATACGTTAAATAGAATGTGCCATGGTGAAATATATAAATCCTTTAGAAACTAGAGGTTAGAGATGGATAAAACAATATTCTAAAGTAAAAAGGAAGGGCGGGGTTTCTCTGTTGGTGAACATGTGGAGCTTTGGGCAGAATGGTGCACTCTGAGAGGGCATGGAAGCTCCACACCCCTTCCCATGTACCTTGCTACATGCATCTCTTCCATCTGGTTGCTCCTAAATTATATCCTTTTATAATAAACTAGTGATCTAGTTCCATAAGAAAGAGAGTGCAATAAGATGAAAGAAGTGATGGTGGTGATGACCATGACAAAGACGGCGAATGCTGGACTGGAAGTGAGGGGGTGTCAAGGGTAGTGCTTTGTGATGTCTAACTCCTCCCAGGGCTACCATTGGCTGGAGCAGTGCCTTGATGACCAAACAAAGGATAAGGGTGGGGCTCCTGATTGCCCTCAGGAAGGTATATATAGGGAGATCAGAAGCCCTGGGGCAGCCCACTCAGAGTCTTCAACATGGCTGAAATCACCTGTAAGCCACAGGAGTTTAGCACAGATAGGGACCAACCAACCACAAGCATGGACCAACCAACCAGAAGTGGGAAACAGCCACTCCCAAGCATGGAATAGTCGACCCAAGTGCAGAACAAGCATCCACAAGTGCTCTAGAAAGGAAGGAGTGGAAGGCTCCCTGTCAATGCAAGTGTAGAGACAGTGCCAAGGTGTGGAAAACAGCTGAGTGAGTAGAAATGCCCCTGCAAGCATGTGCAGCCCAAAGATCCTTTGAAATATCTATCGTCCATTTGAGAAAGCACAAGAAAGAAACAAGACCAACAATATTTGTCTGTTACCACCACCAAGAGAGTAAATCAAAATAAGAGTTGGAATCAGTTAGAGCAGAAACAAGAGACCCCAGAGAACTCTGCCAATCCAAGTAATATACAGTGTTAGAGAGGCCTGGAGACCTACAACAGTCTGCTTCGTCTCCAGAGTTGCCTGTGGAGAAATTGTCAGCCACGTAGAAACCTAATGTTACAGCAATAGGGTACACAGATGGTGATGACTAAAATAAAATCAACAAGATATGAAAAATAAAAACAAGGAAGGGCACCTCTTCTTGCTTCTCCTATACTCCTTTCCCATCTTTAACCAACACAAATATTTTGAGCACCTTTCTGTATACCAAGCACTGTGCTACCTACTGGGAATAGAGCAACCAACAAGACAGGTGAGGGCCTCACCCTTATGGGTCTTATAGTCTAGTGGGGAAGAGAAAACCTAATCAAGTAATCACCAAATGTCAAAAATACAACTGTGGTAAGAGGTAAGTAGGAAAGCCACATGGTTCTATAACCTTGTTATGGGGGTCAGAGAAGCTTCCCCTAAGAAATAGGAAGAGAAGGCTACCAGACTCTGTACTTTACCACTGTGGGAGGTGATATTCTCATAGACTACAACTATAGCATCTCAAGGAATTGTGCAATGTGATGGTCCTGAAGGAACTGATGATTGAATTGGGATCAGAATGATGACTAGGAGTGACTTAAGTTAATATCATGGAATAATGTGTACAACGGAATAGTAACATATACAAAGTTCCTGCTGCAGAAGGAAGAAAGCATGGAAGTGGGATGGTTTGTAAAAATACTAGTGAGACCAGAGTACAAGAAGAGGCAGGGGTGCCAGAACATTCAAGGCCTTAGAGATTTTGTGAAAGAATTTATTTTTATCCTAAGAGCCATGGGTAGTCAGTGAAGACAAGCAAGAGGGAGGGCATGATTAAAAGGATTTCTCTGCTGCGTATAAAAATAATTTGGGGTTGGGGAGTAGATGTGAGTAGACAAATTAGAGCTTTCTGGAGTATTTCAAACATTCATACTTAAGGAATATAATCATGATGGTAGTAGAACCGCAGAGAAGTGGAAGGATTTGAGCGCTTTCAGGAGGTAAATTTGACTTTAGCTGTATATGGGAGGAGATTCAAGGATGACACTCAGTTTTCCATCTTGCATATCTGACTGATTAGTGGATCCATTCACTATGAGAGGGAACACTGGAAGCAGACCAGGTAGGGGTGGGGTTTGGAGCTATGACCATTAATTCAGTTTTAGAGATGTTGACTTTAAAAGATCTAAGAGATGTTGTGCAGGCAGTTGGTTATACAGGTTTGGATAAAAAATGTTAATAGCTTTAAGTTGGATGTTGCTAGTGGAACTGGAGAAAAGTGGATGTGAATTCAAAAGATATTTAAAAGGTAAAATCAACACAGCTTGGAAATGGATTAAATATTGGGAATGAGGGAAAGGGAAATGTCAGGGATGACTCACAAGTTTCTGACTTCTGTAAGTACGTGCATAACCAGTATGAGTGATCGCTGCTTGGATTAAAAGAGTATACATTTGGATGCAGTTTCCTGTCTGCTGAAGCTCCAGGGAAGCTGAGTGGGAGAAGGGGTGCACGAGGGAGAGGAGCTCCAAAATATGCATGTGTGATAGAAATGTGAGTGCACTTTTGCTGTTTTTCAGCATTAATTAAACTCTAGAAGGATTCTCAATTGCTCATTTCTTGTTCCCCCACCCCCTTGGTTGAATAGGTAATCATTTCTAAGGCAAGCACTTAAAAACTGAAAGTCATCACTTCGCGAGGAGGTGTTTGTGTATCTCCTTTCAGCATAGCTACATATACTTCAAGGGCAATTATGTGATCTGAATTCATTTTAGTGGGTAATATTTTTCTTTGCATTTCCAGAGCTGTGGTTCTGCTTTATCAAAAGCAAAAGGAAGATCAGTCCTGAAGTTTGGAAATTACTTTGACTAAACACCTGTTACAGCCTTTGCTTTCTATGCTGGTCTACCATAAGACTTGAGTTTCCTCATTAATTTTGCATCACTGGCAATTATATAACGATTCTTCCTTCATAATGAAAATCCACCTGGGTTTACCTTGTAGACCATGGAGATAATTAAAGTGGATTAATCAAAGGCCCACATGATTAACAGTTTTTGACACAGCCGCAGATCTGCCGCAGGCGTCAGGTGATGACTGCTGCTGGATATTCTGTCTCCAGGACTGTTACCTTTTGAATATTGATGAAGGTAGGTTAACAATGATTCTTTGTGAAGGTGCATTTTAAGAAAATCTGTATATTTAAGAACCTTTTGTATGGAATGGAGTGATCCTTTTAACCTCTCACGTCTGTAACAAATTACCAAGTGACTGGTTTCCTCCTGCGTCACTTTTTCAAATGGGGACAGAAGTGTCTGCCAAGATCCTTCAATACTTTCCAACAAGTTATATCTGGAATGCGGAGGGAGGAAGCATGGCCCTTTACAGGACTGACTTGAACAGAGGCAGATGGAGCCGCTGACTAAGGTGACTTTGCTTTTGTCTCAGTACAGACAGTCCCTTTACTTGGCAGCATTCCATACCTGCAAAGAGCTACTCCTAGAACTTGTGAATCCATTTTCTTGAGGTAGTGATCATTTTATAACACAAGCCTGAGAAATGAATACTACCTTGGGAGACGTGCACACAACATGGATTGCTTAGACAGAGTGTCTGAATTTTGAATTGTGCACTTGGGCTTCAGTTTTGGTGACTTGCTGAAAATATGCCCGTAGAATTAGCTAAGGTATCCAAGAAACCTGATTTTAGAGCATAGGTTGAGTCTTTTTGCTTAGGAACATGACATTTTGACGTAAGAACAAAGAATTGCATTGTCATCTTTAAAAAAAGAAGGAACTGAGTACAGTGTGCCCAAGAAGGCCTCCAGTTATGTCTGACCTCCATCCTATCTCTGAAGCTCATCCTGTCTCATTCCATCCCATTCCTATGTTTTACTTTATTCCTCATCCCAACCTCAAAAATGGTCCTTGTCAAAACGTCCTATGTTATCTTGCTCCTAGCTGAGGCTTATTTGTCCTGACAATCTTTCTGGAAAAAATGTACTATCAGGCCTTACTCCCATCTCTTCTCTTCCACCATCTGTGCTTGTCCAGTCCAGTGGGGATTGCCTTTTCCCCAAGCCTGGGGCCAGGAAGGCACTTAAAAATGGCTTTATTGATGAGGTAAAATGATAAACTCATATTTACAATTCAGATAATATAGAAGAGTACAAGGAAGAAAATGAAAATCACCTGTAATGCCATCACCCAGAGACAATCACTGTTAACAGCTGGTGAACATTCTTCAGTCTAATATTAGATTAAAAAAATGAAGACAACTTTATATGCAGGAGATTACACAAATATGCCATTTTATAACCTATCTTTTCACCTAAAAATATAGAGGACATATTTTCATGTCAATCTATAGAGACTTGTGTAATCATTAATGGTCATATTGTATATATTAACATGATTTATTTAATTGGGTTGGAAATCTGAACAAGGCAAACATTTGAAGTAGACAAAGCATGTCTTCACCTTCTTACTATTCTCTCAGATTTGCTCCCATCACCCTTTCTTTCCTTCTTTCATTCCTGCAGTGCCTGTGTCCCTCAAAACTAATGAAAGCTTAAGAGCTTACTCCGCTGGGACTGTCTGTATGCCATCAGAGACCTCTCATAGCCTGAAAAAGCAGCAAGACCCACATATAGGAATTCCTAATGATGTCCCTCAGATGGGCAGGAGGACATGTTATTCAGCATTCACTTTTCTTTTCCTTTTTCCTTTCATTACCAACTTTCTGGAATGACTGATCTTTCTGTTTTTCTTTCTCTCTTTTTTTTTTTTTTTTTACAAATCACTTCCTATCTCTTCCAGTTCCCCAATCTGAAACTGTATTCTCAAAGGTTGCTAGTGATTTTCTGATCGCTAGATCCAAAGCTAGCCTTTATTCCTTACCTCTATGCTGTGTCACAAGGATTAGCCTCTCCTTAGAACGCTTTCCTTGTAGATTTGTCCTCCTACATTTCTGATTGCGCATCCTCTGTTCCCTTTGATGGCTTTTCTTTCTGCTTTCTTACCAGAGGGAGCCTAGAGACTCAGTCTTTGGCCTTTTGTTCTTTTATCTTTACTCTCTTTTTTTGTTTTTCCCTTAAACCATGCTCCCTTCAAACTTCTCTGTGTCTGTCAAAAGTGACACCATTCTTTAAATCACTCAAACCTAAGAGTTTGAAGTTATCTTTGACTCTGCCTTCCCCTCCCAATCCAGCCAGTTCTCACATCCTGTCAGTTATTTCTTCAAAATAACCCTCAGGCACTTTCATACACTGTAAATTGGTACAACTTCTTTGGAAGGCGTTTAGACACTATCTATTAAAATCCAAAATGCATACATACTTTGACCTACCAATTCCAGTTCTATGAAACTACTCTATGGGGAATACTCAAATGTGCCAATGTATGTGAACAAGGATGTACTTTGCAACACTGTTTATAATAGAAAAAAATGGGAAACTACCTATAAGGCAACAGGGAACTGGTTAATGGTACATCTATTTCATGAGATGCAGCTATTAGTAAGGATGAGGTGGCTCTATAGGTAGTGATGTAGAAAGATGTCCACAGCATGTTGTTAAGATAAAAATGTCAATTTTTCATGTATAGCATGATCTTATTTTTGTATAGATGCGTACACCTACATATATCATGCATGTATAGAAAAATGTGAGAGTTCAGGTACGTATCAAACTGTTCAAAATGGTTAACCACAGGAAGAGGGATTTAGAGGGAGGTGGGGTCTGCTTTTACTTTCTAATTTGTGCATTTATAAATTGTTCGGATGCCTTAAAAATATGCACACATTGCTTTTAGAATCATTCAAAATCTTCCCTATTTTCTCCATTTTTTCTGACCCAACCTTAAATTTGCATCACCTGCAACAGTCTCCTAAAGGCCTCCTACTAGCTTCAATTAGTTTACTAGCCCTCTGACCTTGGACTTTGAGAGCCTCTTTGAAATGAGGAGAATTACCTACCCTGGCTATCTCCCAGTCTTAAGATTCAAAGGAAATAATGTATATGCATGAGTTTTGAAAAACTGTTAGACACGATGTTAATATAAGGCATCACCTCTAACAGTGACTGGCAGCAAGGCCTAGGGCCTCAGGACGGGGAGAGGTCTGTGAGACGACACAGAGAGCACCGCTGGGATTGCAGAACGAAAGCCCTGAGGGTGAAACATTGAAACGGCTAAGTTATCCAAGGGGGTTCTTCAGCTCTAATGTATGAACCTCCTCAAACGAACTTGAACATTCATATCACCCTTGATTTCAACTAGATTGGGAGAGCAGCCTCCTAAAGCAATTCATCTTTGCCGTGATAATGCAAGCAGTTTGCTAGAGCTCTGCCATTAGACTCACAATTATTTGTATGCCTAATTGGTACTATTACCATTCCAAGGACAAGGGAGCCTATATAATAATGTGGGCACAGAGCTAGAAATGTATTCTAAATATTTAGAAGTGCATTAATTTCCCTTTAAATGAGCTACTTTAATAAAAGCATATGGACTGCCTAATGAAAAATCTCATTGCTTACACTGAGCTGTAGTAAAGAAATTGCATCCAGCATGTACGTGGTGCAGGTGTAAAACGTGTTTGCTGCTGCCCCCACTGATTACCATGTCTATGAAGACGTCAAAACATTTGTATTGGTATTATTTTTCACTTGCTATGAAGACAAACTGAAGAATTAGCTGGGAGATTTGTGATACTGCCATAGTCTAATGCTCCTATTATTTCTTTGAGTCCTTGGGCAACATTGTCACAAGCTCCTTTTCTATGTGGCCAGTGCACATCTATTGGACTGTGCAGTGGGTGTGGATATTAATGCTGACAACTGAAACTATGGACCTAAGGTCAAATAATGTCGTCAAAAGAATTTCAAGTTCCGTCAGCCACTCCCACTCCCACTCTTTGGGCCAAGAATTAGAGGGAGGGGTAAGGACATTCATATATTTTTTCCTACTATAATCCAGTAAGTAATCACTATGGATACAGGAGAGGACAAAGCCCTCAAGAATCTTACAGTCTACCAAATGCTTGGGGTGTTCTTGTCCAAGGAATTTGCTAATGTTGGTTGCAGTTGGCAACTAAACCGAGGGAACAGAGAGGCCCACAGTGCTATCCATACTAACAAGATAAATTCCAGACGGTGATGATTAAGGGAGGTTAGGGCTTGTAAAATAGAGTATATATTTATATATTTATGGGTGAGCCACATTCGGTTTTAAAGTTGACAACACCAATTCTGTGACAAGCTTGTATGTCCTCCAGGATATGTACTATGTTTTGTTACTGGTGATGCAGAAGAGAGAGATTTTCTTAAGGAAGGCTTCACATTCCTTTGAATTGAGATCTACAAATAAGTCAACATGTTTCATATTTCATCAGCAAAGCACATATTTTATGTGGCAGATGTCTTAGTCTGTTTGGACTGCTATAACAAAAATACCACAGACTGGGGGGGGCTTAAACAACAGAAACTTATTTCTCACAGTTCTGGAGGCTGGGAAGGCCAAGATCAAGGCAATGGCAGATTCAGTGTCTGGTGAGGGCCTACTTCTTGGTTTATAGGCTGCTATCTTGCTGTGTCCTCACATGGTGGAAGGAGAGAAGGAGCTCTCTTGGGCCTCTGGCATACAAGCACTGATCCTATTTGTGAAGCCTCCACCCTCATGGCCTAATCACCTCCCAAAGGTCCTACCTCCAAATACCATCAGATTAGGTTTCAACATATGAATTTTTGGAAGATACAAACATTCGGTCTATAGAAGGAGAATATTATTTTAAATCTTTAATCCATGTGCTCTAACCCCATCCTTTCACACACATACCCCCAATCAGACTTCTTAGCTTAACACTCATTGTGGTCTATAACTCACAAAATTTAATTGGGAATCTCATTCCTGGGTATTTGCAATTCAATTCAACAAGGCTCTATCGTTTCCTACTATGTGCCACAGCCACTGTTGTAGGCACTGGCTGGGATTACAACGATAAATAAGACACAGTCCTTTCTCTTATAGATACAGCAGATAAATTGATAGGGTAAGTGTCTGGAGTGGCTAAAATCCAGGATGTACCTTCATATTATTCTTATGCCAACGAAAGAGAGATATCAGTATTCTGGGAGCCTGGTAGGTCAAAAGCAGTTGGAAGGTTGGGGAGGGCAAGTGGGGAGGTTGGTATAACAAAGGCAAAGAGATGAGTAGTGGCTTATTTAGCAGTCCATGGGGCTTGGAGATTGATCCATTCAAAATTCAATCTCCAACTGTGTTGGTTTTTTGTTTGTTTCTACATTGCAATCTAAAAAGGCAAAGCTTGTTTGAAAGCGAAGTGACTTAAATGACCCAAGGATATGTATTATGAAAAACAATAACAACTGAATTAATGAAGTAGCAGTTTGAAAGCATCTTATTTATATTTATCACCTTATTATTTCTCAGAAAGACATCAATAACCTTTTAAAATAACACCTAGGGAGTGACAGAGCTACTGAATTTGGATCCAACAAATGACAGATCTTAAGGTGGTAGGTGATGAGTTCCACAGCAATAAAATGTCAAGGTGCCCGTGGGCATTGATGAGTTCTGGATGATTATACCATAAAACCATATTTCAAAATGTCACCTTTCTTTGCATGTAGTTGAGAGGTTTGCAAAACAATAATTGGCTGGGTACAAGGTACACATCTTCAACTTCAGACATATAGCCAAATTACTCTGTAGTGTGGTTGTGTAAAATAATACTTTCACCAGTATGTGATTTCCTGTGGCTCCATATTTTTGCCAACATTTGGCAATGTCAAACTTAAAAATTTTAGCCAGTTTGTTGTCTGATATTGGTATCTCTTTGTAATTTTAATTTGCATTTCCCTGATTACTAGTGAGGTTGAGTAAATTTTTAAATGTTTATGGGCCATTTTTTATTATTTATTTACTTATTTTTTTGGTGAGGAAGATTGGCCCAGAGCTAACATCTGTTGCCAATCTTCCTCTTTTTGCTTGAGGAAGATTGTCCCTGAGCTAATATCTGTGCCTATTCTTCCTCTATTTTGTATGTGGGATGCTGCCACAGCATGGCTTGATGAGCAATGCGTATGTCCGTGCCTGGGATCTGAACCCGTGAACCCTGGGCAGCTAAAGTAGAGTGTGCAAACTTAACCACTACACCATCGGGCTGGCCCTTTATGGGCCATTTTTTAAATCTGTGAATTACCTGTTAACATCCTTTGTCCATTCTTCTATTGGGCTGCTTGTGTTTTCCTATGATTATTTCCTTATATAATTTTTATATAGAATATATATATTTTTATATAAAAATATATTTATATAAAATTTATGTATATTTTTATATAAAAATTTTCTTTGTATATTTCTTTATATAATTCTTTATATAATTTTGATATATAATCCTTTGTTGATAGGTGTGGTTCTTCTGGTTACTTTATTGTACAGAAATTTCTACCTTTTAATGGAGTCAGATTTAGCAGTTTCCATGATCCTTTGTGCTCATTTATGGTCTTATTTTGGAAACTTTTTCCTATTTTGAGATTATTATTCTACTTTCAAAGTTTTAAAAGTTTTGCTTTATAAAGTTTAAAGTTTGGAATTTACTTTTGTGGTGTGAGATAGATTGTAACCTGTTCTTCCACATAGGTTATGAGTATGTCCCCATGTCAACAAAGAGATCTACATCATCATTTTAATGACTGTGTAATATTCTATCCTAATTCATTTAATGAATCTCCTCTTGTTTTATATTTAGGTTGTTCCAGATCTTCCCCCCTATAAATAATGCTAAGATGAACATTCTTCTAAAATGAATAACTTTTGCAATCAGAAAAACAGAAAGCAGGAAACAGCTTAAAAAATACCAACAATCTTCACAATATTTTTACATTCAGAATTCATGGATTCAACAAGCATTTATTAAGTACATCTTATGAGCCAGGAACTACGTTCGAGATGCTAAAGACATATGGCATTTATGGTAGATTGTCACTCAGCATTTACTCCAACTTCATTCTGCTGTTCTTTTCTACATTGCCTAGTTTTGAAAGTTAAAAATCTGTATCTCAGAGTCTCCTGTATCTAGGCTTCTGCTTGTATTCCCAAATAGCTGCACTCACATGGGATTTAGGGGCAGAAACGAGGCAGTAGGCGTCCCGCTATGCTAGATGTTGCTGCTCTCAAGCACAGCTGTGGAGATAATAGGCATTTCTGAAGCAGCTTCTGAGGTTCAGGCAGCTTTGTGGGGGCCTAGAGGCAGTATGGGTGGCTATGCATCTCCTCTGGGTTACATGTATAGTAATGTGTTCTATGTCTCAGTGGTTCCACTGGTGGTCTCCTGGTTCTCACTTTCCTGATAGCGGCAAAGATTCTCTGAGGGAACCAACCAGGTGTGTTGCTCTGGAAGCCATTCATGGTGGCCCAGCCTAGAGCCTGCTCCTCCTCACTCCCAATGATCTTATAAGTACCTAATCCCTTGTATTACATTGCTTCCTGCTTAAAATGCTGGAGTGGTTTCTGTTTCCCGCAACTGAATCCTGTCTTACACAACTGTCTGAAGAGGGAGAGGGAATATCAACAAATAATTCCCGTACACTTTGCTAAGTGCTAATCCAGTTATCTACTAGGTGCTATGGGATCACAGAAGCAGGACTATTTTTGCCCACAAGTGTCAGGAAAAATTTCACTTTGGTGATGATTTTTTGGCTGAGTCTTAAAGGGTGCTATAGGCAGAGGGAACAGCCTGAGAAAGTCCAGAGACTTATGATTCTGACACAAATAATTTGGTGTGGCTGAATCATAGGGTGTGTATAGTATAAAGATCACTGTGGCAGTTGTGTATAGGACCGCTTAAGGGAAGCGTAAAAATGATGTCAGGGAGAAAGTTAGAAAAAGGAGAGGACAGATGTGAAACAAAATGAATATGATGAATGAGAGGAAAACCAAGGATTTCTAAGTATTTGTCCTGTAAATCCCTCCATCCTCCCTTCCTTCCAACCGCAGTTCCCTATATTCAAGTGTAAGCTCCTTCCTAGGTGTGTTATTTTCTCTTGTGTCCCCTATAACATCTAGTGCAATGCCTTGTGCATGACATTGCTCAATAAATATCGGTTGAGTGTTTGATCTGAGCTACTTGATTGTGCCTTTAAGAGTAGTTAACAGAGTTAAGAAAATCAATGGGCTATTCTAAGTCACTGTTTTGAAAAGATTTAAACCCTTGCAATGGTTTACTGAACACTTTTAGTTTATTCTTTGTCTTACTCTAGCAAAATCTGTTTCCTTATTTCTTCCTGAGTTGATCAGAAAAAGCATTTCCTCACATCTCTAGAATTCCCTCTCAGGTAAAATGGTCTGTGCCCTCCCCTAAAGTCTGTGCTAGAACTCTCACTTCGGCAGCAGAAAATCTAGCTCTTCTTTGTAACAACAGCAACGGTCTCTAATGATTCTAATACTAACTGTACTACTATTAATAATAATGAAAAAAATGCCAGGAAACATCAGGGTCCCTTTACTTCAGAAAGCACTTCCAAGCCCTGTATTGAAGTTTCTGTAGTCAGAGCTGGGATTTCTTTTGAGTTAAATCTACTTTTAACATTTTTTCTAGGAGTAGAATAAGACGAACCTTTTTGTTCCTTTTTGTGAACAAATATGAAGGGACTTGATAGTTAATTAGAATGCTTGTTTTACTTCAGAGATGCCTTGGGTTACAATCAAAAAGACCTTTTTAAAAGATACAACCGAAACATAGAACACATTTTGAACAGACAATTAAACAAAAGAATTACCAGCTTTTTCACACAGTGCTACTGGAGTTCAAAGGAGGGAAAGATCACTGGTTGGGAGAAATCAGTAAAAACTTAGCTCAGCAAATATTGGGCTATGCTTTGAAAGAGGGATTGAATTTGGGTAGGAAGGGAAGGAGAACTGCCCAGAGAGGCTGATATCGTGGACAAAGGTGTGGAAGTGGGAATGAGTGAAGGAATTCAAAGGACAGAGAATAGAACATTCTGACTAATAGGAATTACTAGGAGGAGAAAAGACTGAATATGTTGGTGGGGCAAATTATTTTTCTTACTTTTTTTTGCATACTGATTAGTGTTTTTTCATGCCAGGCTAGCAGGACGAGATTGGGGCCGTTGTTCTGGCCTTGGCCATCATTGGAACTGCACTTTGGATCTGTCTTCCCAGTTGTCCAGCTACTGTAATGGCAGAGCTGGCAGGGCTCTTAGAGATCATTAGTCTAACTACCTCACTTCACAGATCTGGAAACTGGAGTCCAGAGAGAAAGGACTTGTTCTAGCTCCCAAAGTGAATCAGGCATTTGAATCCAAATATATCATTGAAGCTTAACAGTAAAATTAACCTGCCAAATACTAAAAAGAAGAAAGTGTCAATTGACAGAGTACCTTGCTGTACTTCCTTTCTCATAAAATCCCCTCCATCTGGGATTTCCTCTTGTTGGGTCAAACCTCTTCCACTGGCTCTCTGTATATCCCTGAGGGATAAGGTGGGCATATTTATTGGCTGGGCTAGCATTTCCCTCTCATTCACTCATGTAGATTACAGGCTTTGTTTCTTATTGAGTGAGGAAAGGAAACAGTCACTTAGCAGCTTTAAGATGCTGAAAAGGGCCTTTATTTTGGAGAAGTAGTGGTTAGATTTTGTGTTTATACATAGTTACTGTCTCCATTTTGTTTTGTTCCCTGCAGCTGGAAGAGAAAGGACACAGTTTAAAAAGTGACGTGAAAGACCTTAGAGATTGGGGTCTGTTCCTAAGGGTAAGATTTCTCAAGGCCTTTTGCCCAGAACATCTTCCTTTCCTCTTGAAATCATAAGAAAGAGATAACTCGCACTGAGAACAAAGACCAGACAAACCTTGACAGGAGTTTCAAGAGAGGGCATTGAGGAAGGTGAGTAAGACTGCTCAGTGTGGCTCAGGTGGTGAACTATGCCAGCCTGATGTCACCGATGAAGTCACTGACACAGGGACCACAGAGGAGATTCTTAAGATGACTAGGAAGTCTGAAATCTAAGCATAGGGACAGATGACCAATGAAAACAATGAATGCTTGAGACACTCATGCATAGATGAACACAAGAAGCAGGGGCAGTTTTGCCTAACCCAACTCGGTTACTACAGGAATCAGCTCTTAGTGCATACTAAAGCAGTATTCCAAGTGCAGAGGACTACAGGTAGACTCGACTGTTCTGATGAGACTGCAAGATGGGTTTCCACTCCGTGGAGTGCGGGATATATATATATATATGAATGTGCAAAAGGAAAGTGACAAAGGTAGCTGACAGCTAAGAGAAATAGCTGTACAAATTAAAACAAAAAACAAAACAAAAACAGCCTCAGTTGTTGTGGTAAGTCTCGGACGCTGGAAATGAGACAATAAATACACAGTCTTCCTTAAGCATAGCCTTCATTTAAACACGTTACCACTGCAAAAGGCATGCAGTCTGGAGCCTCAGGAAGAAAAGCAAAATTCTTTAGTGGGAGTGGTAATAGTGCAGTGGTTAAGATTCCAGACTTCGGTTCTGCCTTGATATCAGGCTTTCAATATCGTCTCTGCCACTTCCTACGTATGTGTCCTTGGACAAGTTATTTTACTTCTCTAATCTTACTTTCCTCATCAGTAAAATAGAAGCAATAATGGGATATAGCTTTGGGATTGTTGTGGAGACTTCATTGGGATTACACATACAAGATATTTAGCGTGGTGTGTGGTGCAGAGAAAACACCAAAATATTAAACTATTCTATTTCTCTTCCTCTTTTAATGCTGTTGACCTTGTTATTTTTTAAATAAACTTTATTTTAGAATAACTTTAAAGTTACAGAAAAGTTGCAAAGATGGCACAGAGAGTTTCTCTATACTCTTCACCCAGCTTCCCCAAATGTATGCTACTACGTACATCTGTCAAATCTAAGACAGCATGGTACAATACTATTAACTAAACTCTAGACTTGACTTGGATTTCTCCAGTTTTTCTATGACGTCCTCTTTCTGTGCCAGGGTCCAGTCCAGGGTACCATGTTGCATTGAATTGTCATGTCTCCTTAGTTTCTTTGATATGTGATACTTTCTTAGACTTTCTTGTTTTCCACGACCATGACATTTTTAAAGAGTACTGCTCAGATATTCATAGACTGTCCCTCAACTTTATATGAAAATTGGAACTAAAACTTTTAGACACTCATGGCTAGAAGATATTACCCTTCTATTAGTGGAAAGAGATAGGTTATTAAGTGAAAACTGCACTTATAATACATTTTGTAATCACCTTAGTAATTAGACTCTGTCTTATCTTTATATCAGCAATTCTTAGCACTATGCTGGCACACGGAAGGCACATGTTTTGTGAATGAATAAATCAATGTTCCTGATTTAATTGCTTATGATATTATTTGGATTGTGTTGATGCAGTTGAATTTTTTAGTTAAATGATACTCCAATTTTAGAGTCCCACCCAAGCTCTCTGAGCAAGAAGCCCCTAGGTGGATTTAACGAATTCTCTCACCTCTGTCTTGTCTGGTTGGCTGGAGGAGACACATATGCACACACACTTGGTCCCCAACAAGATGATCACTGATTTCTGTATCGATCACTATGATTTACAGCTTATGAGGATTTACCTTTAAAACACTGCAAGAAACTGAATGGAAAATGGGGTTACAAAGCCAGGAGTGGCAAGGATCATAGAAGTCAGAAAAAAGGATATGAATGATTGTATAGGGTGAGTATATGTGCAAATATGGGCACATACGCATCTGTGTGTCTCTGGGTATTAGTATGTTCATGGAAATGACTGGAAGGATACACATTCAGCTGTTAACAGTGATACCTTTGTTGGTAAGGGTGAGTTTGGGAGAAGAATGGGAAAAATTCTTGTGCTATATTACTTTTTTTCCTAATAAAAAAGAAGTGAAGAAAAACATTTTAAAAGAATTCACCATGTGATCTCTTTAAATAATAATAACTACAAGCAATGGAAAATAGATGGTTTTGCGAGCCCACGAAATAACTGAATTTAATGATGTTTAGACAGCTGTTGGAGGACTCTGACGATAGGGTTGCTGAATTTAAACACATTCAGTGTATGCAAATGTCTACCTGTTGTGATTACATTGCTTAGGGAGCCGTATAGATTCAAGAGGGGAATATCAACAAACGGTCCTAACTACTTCATGTTTTCATGTCATAAATTTGTAAACACTGTCAGAGATAATGATGAGAACAGATAGCTAAGACCCCCCCCTGCATCCCCCAGTAGCTGAGACCTTCTCTGGGAACTGTTTCTACATAACCACACATATGGCAAATAGAGCCCACAGCTGGGACATGCTTTTGTGAGGGCATTTGAACCCATTTACTGGCTATGTGCGTAGACTGTATATGGAGAGACGCAAAAGGAATTTGGTTTTTATTGCATTCCGTCAGTGGTGCTGACGTGCAGCATACAGTCAAAGAGAGCACAGAAACGGTTATTATGTGAACCAAAGCTGAAGGCAATGGATTTGAAACAATTAGTTCTACTTCAGGGTAATTGCTGCTTTCCCCACTTGCTTTCTCTTTCTGCGTCTGCTTTCTTCTCTCATGCAATTGTTGGACATTTCCTACACAGAAGGCAATTAATAATGGAAGTCGTGGTTAACACAAATAGCTTGGTAAATGATAGGCTAGTGGTTTATTAAATCTAGTTCTACTTTTTGATTCTCAAATAGCTGGAACTGGAAGAAACGAGCAAATCATTTACGAATCTGATGAGTTTACAAATGCATTGATTTATCAAACATTTATTGAGTGCCTGTTGTGTCCCAGGCACTGTGTCAGATGTGACAGGAAAAACTAATGGAAACATCAGACATAATAGCGTCTGGTGTGCACTCAGAAATGAAGTAATCCTCAGCACTGTAACTGTTGATGATGCCAAGAAAATGGAAACGGAAGTCTTTCACATTAATTTAGCTTTCTGAACAAATGATCATTTGATCTGGGAAAGAAAAATTAAGACAAATATTGCTTTTAAAAAGTGAAGCAAAATATAGGATAGTTTGGTCTGATTTGCTTAGTTAAATAATATTCTATACAACTGACCCAGAAATTCCAAATCTCATTGCAGGCAGAGTTTTCTTCCAGCCTCTCTTTCTACTCCAGAGAGTTATTTTGCCCACTATACTTCACTTACGAGCTGGCATGTCTGAATACCTATAGTCATATTTCATTTCAGGTGCTTAGTTTTTAGAAAAACTGCTTATAGCTGCGTGGTGCTTGAGGTTTAGGGCCTCCGACTGTTGACTTTCTGTAATCATCCTAAGTGTTTGGAAAGAACAGAAAGCTCTCTGCTTGCATACTGGAGTGGGAATCCATTTAGGTCTGAGATCCTTTTCATGGCTATTTGAACAGTATTGTGATTATTAAGTAAGATTATATATATGTATCTCTAAAAACCTTTAAAGATCTCTAATGCACAATAAAAAGTAAGGTATATTAAATCCCCTGCGAAGTCAGACTTTCATCCAGTAACCTCTGTTTTCTAGAATGCTTAGTCTTGAACCCTGAAGTTTGCAGGAAAGAACTGTGAAAGCTAGGACTCAATGTTACGAAGCTCATGCACAAAAACCATGCGCTTAACATGAGAGGATCAGGGTGCCACACTCTGAGGTTTTTTGCTTCTTTTTAATACACACTTTTCAATAAACTTGGTTTTCTGATTGAAATGCAGCAATTAGGGGAATGCAGGAAGGGGACCATGAGACGCAGGTTGAATGACAGCAGAAGAATAGACAGTTGACAGCCTGACGGTAAGGAGAAAGAGAAACGTGGAGGGAGACAAAGAGCTGTATCACAGCACAGTGCAATAACTGTGGTTCATAATGATGGCCTTGAGTCATTGAGGAAAGATTAAATTATGTTCCGTGTCCTTTGAGATGACAGGGAAGTGGGTAATACAGTCTCCTGCCAATGTAGTTCAAATTTCTGAGCTTGAGATGCAAACTTCAGTTATCTGGAAAGTGTACCAATGTGAAGCATTTCATTTTCCTGACAGAGTCAGAAAATGAAGCATTGCTATGGGAATATAATTATGAATTGCTCTTAAAGATGGTGGCTCCCATCAGTTGCTTATAAATAAATGAAATCAAATGAATCCTAGCCCTGATTTTGTGACACTCCACCATATTTCCAATTATGTCAAGGGGTGTGAGAGGTATTATAAAGCTCAAACCAAGAGGTAATAACCAACCATGAGGATTCCTTATTCAGCGTGGCATGCCCCGTGTCTAACACAGTGTATGGCACAAAGTAGGCACTCAATTTTTGTCAAGTGTGTGAATGTGTGTGTGTGTATGTGTGTGATAGGACGAAAGGGCGTATGGTGAAATCAAAGATTTGTTATGTTGTATGTTTTTAAAAGTAAATATAGAGCCAGTTATTGCTGTATACCAAACAACAGCAGAATATCCGTGGCACCCAACAGTAAGCTTTAATTTTGCTCACATGTCTGTGGGTTGGGTGAAGGTCAGGTGATCTAGGCTGAGCTCAGCTGGGTGGCTCTTGGCTGCAGATTGGGTCTGAGTCTTCTCTGTGTGTTTTGGACTAGCTGATTCATCAGGGATGCTTTTCTCATGGTGATGGTAGAGGCGCAAGAGGGCAAGCAGAAATATGAGAAAAATGAGGTCCCTATGAAAGCTTAGGCTTCAAACTGGAACACTGCCTCTTCCACCCACATTTCACTGGACAAAGCAAGTCACATAGTCAAGCCCAAAGTACACTGCCTTTACGGGGAGGAACTGTAAAGTCACATGGCAATGGAGTGGGTCTAGGCAGGAGTGATGAATCAGGGTCAATAATTCAATCTAACACACTTCGAAATCACTGAAAATAGGTTAACAAGACTTGAAGTCAGGTACCTGTGATTACTCTTGTGGAACAATAATTTGGTTTTTTCCTTTGCTTTCAATAATAATATCACACTGAGATGCAGGGCAGTTTCCAAAAACCAACCATTCACATAGAATTGAAAAATTTCCTCACAGTTCTTTTTTTTTTTTTCCTGCTTTTTCTCCCCAAATACCCCCAGTACATAGTTGTATATCTTACTTGCAGGTCCTTCTAGTTGTGGCATGTGGGACGCCGCCTCAACGTGGCCTGATGAGTGGTGCCATGTCCGCGCCCAGGATCCGAATCGGCAAAACCCTGGGCTGCTGCAGTGGAGCGCGTGAACTTAACCACTCGGCCACGAGGCCAGCCCCTCCTCCCAATTCTTGATCTTCTGTTTTTTTTTTTTTTTGACAAAGGTTCTAGTAGAGCAGTAATAGAGTACCAAAAATGAGACATCTTCAGCCACATTTCTCTGTGCCTGATGAACAGCCATAGCAAAAATGTTATTGTACCTAAAAAAAAAAGACATTAAACAGGTTGCTATTCAGCCTGTGATTGTGTCTAATTTAATTTTAGTGTTCAACAGGGGGTTAATGTGCTCTGTTCAACAGATAAAAATTAGAACACCAGAAAACAGCTCTTTGATGGGTGGAAGGGTGTTGGACTGCATGACTGTATCTTTGCTGCTTGACAGCTCCTCATGCTAAGAATGAATCATTCTCCTGCTGTTTAACATGTATCATTTGAGATATTACCTGGCACTGGTAGGTGCATTAGCATGAATTGGCACTTGGAGGGTAGTCACAATGTTTGCTAACATGTCTCTTAACTAAATTTAGTTATATAGATAGGTACGTTAGATTATTTCATAGTTGAATTCCCACAAGTCTCTTGTTAAAAATACCTGAAAACATGTATAGCAATTATATTAGTACTCCCACCTCAAAATTAATTGTTTCTACCCTTTACTTCCTTTAAGAGAATGGAAATGGCACTGTATATTTAAGTAGGGTATAGTGTAAGGATCATCAGAGTGTAGACCTACTGTGCTCTAGATATACCTAAGGTAGGGGTTCTTAGCATGAGGTCCATGGATGAGCTTTAGGGCCTTTGTGAGACAACTGATCATTTGCAAAATATTCATATATTCATATATATATATATACACACACACACACACATACATGTAGAAACTTCTTTCTTTGAAGAATATCCATAGCTTTCATCAGAGTCTTTTATTTTTGGGAGGAAGATTATCCCTGAGCTAACATCTGCCACCAATCCTCCTCTTTTTTGCTGAGGAAGACTGGCCCTGAGCTAACAACTGTGCCCATCTTCCTCTACTTTATATGTGGGATGCCTGCCACAGCATGGCTTGACAAGTGATGTGTAGGTCTGCACCCAGGTTCCAAACCAGCAAACCCCGGGCCACTGAAGCAGAACGTGCAAACTTAACTGCTGTGTGACTGAGCTGGCCCCTCATCAGAGTCTTTTAATAGTCCAAGGCTCAAAAGACACTAATGAAATATTGCTGCATGTCTAGTAGAGTTTGTGTTCAGTTTTCTGTAGGCCCATTTTAAAAGGGTGATGACCAAAATGTAGTGTGTCCAGAGGAGGGTGACCTGGGTGGTAAAGGGTCTGCAAAGCATGCAATGTATAGACTGGTTGAAGTAATTGTGAATGTTCAGTGTGGAGAAAAGAAGGCTGATGGGAGATGTTGTAGCTGTTCTCCACCGTTCAAAGGGCAGTCACGTGGGGAAGGACTTGCCTTGCATTTTTCCAAAAGAGTAAAAGGATAGAGACGAGGCAGCAGGTTTCAACTCAACCTAAAAGTGAACTTTGTAATAATCTCAACTTTCCGAGAGTATAGCGGATAGCTTATTATTTACCTTCAAAGTTTTTCTGAGTGTAAAGCTAAAATAATTAGATATGCATCAGAGTGTTGCTGTTGTCATATCACTATTTACGCTCTCCTATCTAAAATGCTTCATTTATTTGCATGGGGGCTTAATTTTTATTTTTGCAAGATATAGTAATAAATCCATTTACTACAGGTGTGGGTGTGTGTGTTTAGACTGTGGAACCTAACATTTTTTATCCACGAAATCATAAAATTTAAGCACTAGAAGCAATTTAAATTTCTGATCCAGCTTCCCCATGTTAAAGATGATGAAACTCAGATGTCTAGTGTTTGCTCTATAGTCAAGGTACACAGTAAGTAGTAGAACGAGGACTTGACCACTGCTCTAAGTGCCTTTGATAGACATCTTTTTGCCTTCACCAATGGTAAGGTAAATTGGTTCTATTAACTGGGAATGCAAAGTGAGATGATGTATGTAAAAAGTGATTTGTAAACTAGCACTATAAAATCCTTTATTTAATAATAATAGTAATAATGATGATGATGATAAACCTGAATGGAATGTTAGAATGTAATTATATGGTAGAAATAGGGAATAATCAGGAGGACACAGAACAGTCTGGAATAGAGGAGGAAGTAAATATCATCTTTCCTGTTAACTCCCTCAACCTCTTTCTGGAAATAAAGTCTTTCATCTCCTAACTTTTTATACAGTCATGCTTTTCTCTTTTATAATATTGTGTATTTGCTGCGAATGTATATGTGGTGATTAGCATCTATAAGCATATGCAAATACAGAAGCAGAATTGACACAGAGAATGTATACTGCCAATATCTAAGTGTTGTATCCCTGGATTATATTTGCGGATTTATCCATCTTGAAAGGTTAAAATTTAAGGGACTTGATGTGGAGTCTTGTCATAAAAAGTCAAGATCTGATCTTGGCAACTAATGAGTTTTAGGTAAAATGTTCTCGGGAGCTCCTGTATGCCTCTAATGGATTTATCTGAAATGAAAGTTACTAAAAGCAGCTTATTTTTTAATTAAATGCTGGCTGTAACATTACCTACTCAACACTGCTTAACTTGTAACCTTTCAAAAGAATATAATTTTGTACAACTCTTTGCAGGTTTCCAAACGGCCTTACCATTACTGAGCTCACTTGAAAATTTTTGTTAAGAAAACCTGAAAATAAAAATCAAGACACCATGTAATAGTTGCTGTATGGCTTAAAAATATTCCAGAGAGATGGCGTATTAAAGAGGAGAGGGGCCTGGGAGATATTTAGTTAGGAAGACTTGATAGTGTTGGGATAATGGAATAAAGGGAATAAGAGAGAGGGAGGAATCTAGGATAAACCCAAAGTTTTCGACTGGTAGCCGATATTGTTCTTGTGCCTTATTATTAATTATTCCTCCATACTTCCAGTTGCATGAAGCACAAAGTAGCATCACTTTTGCCAACAACATGCATGAGGACCCAAAGCAGGAGGCACAATCTCATGGATGGAAGTGGGAAAGTTCAGACTATGTTAACGGAGCAGGACCACACAACTAGTTAGAAATAGGTAGTTTGTCATCTCAATCACTCTGCCACCTCTTGAGGGGTTTACTTTGCTGGAGTAACCACAGGATGAGGAACAGAATTTGCCACCCCAAAATACTATGCCTCTTTGGCGTAAGGGCTATTTTGAGCTGATGATTATTAAAAAAAAAAAAAAAATACACGAAAACAGCAGACATAGGTAAAGCTCTGAAAACCTAGTAGAAGTTACCCATTTGTAAGGGAAATTTATATTTGTAAGAGAAATCTCCGTTTGTAAGCTCGCCTTCCTCTCTGTGCCGGGGAGGAGAGGATGACTCTAAATCTCTAGAAACTCTTATCAGTAGAGAAGGCAACGACTTGAACCTGCAGAACAAGTCTACCCTTGTTTACTGTGCTTTTCCTAGTCACCTCCCATAACTGACAACAGGATGTTAAAGCTGTATTTTCGGGGTCTGCCAGCCAGCCAGGAGCATGCGCAGAGGAGAAAATTTGGATCTGCCAATCGAAACTCATCCTGCCAGCACTTCTGCATACCAGCCTGCCCTCCCTGATCCCTTAAACCTAACCTCTGGATCAGGGAGACAGAGTTGAGAGCCTGTCCTTCTGTCTCTTTACCAATCAATTGAGTAATAAACTGCTTCTTCTTTCAAAGACTGGTGTAGCACATCGGGTGGTGAGCCCTTGCTTGGTAACATCAGCTCCAAATCCCTATTTCGCAAATACCTAGACATCTGCACCATTCCGCCATTCTAACAGTGCTTGCTGAAGACTGCATCAGTACCCCAGAGACTTGCCTCTTACTTGGGAGGTTAGGCTCCTCCTAAATTGAACACCACTCTATCTCTGCCTTGATTAGAGAAAAACGCTGACTTAAAATAGCCTGCTCAGAGTATCAGCCCTCAGGAAACTTGGCACCATCCCAGGTTTGTCATGCTCCTTTCCACCACAGAATGGAAGGCGTTTATACTAAAGCACAACCCAAGTCATCTTTGAAGGAGCCTTCAGGCAGAACCAGCTCAGCGGCTTGCTAATGGTCATGTCTTCTGATTCTTAATTCTGTGCCACCTGAAACAGTGAAGAAAGGGGTAGTGTGGAAGTATCAGGGGAAGCTGTGCCATCTAAACCTGACCTCTTATTTTCACCACTCCTCTTCCTAGGAGGGCATCACTTCATGACCTCTGTGTCAATGATTCTTGAACCAATCACGTGTGTAACTAGGGTTAGGAGCAAGCTAAAATCCCGTCCTTTCTTTCCCATTCAAAAACGTACATTAGAATGAAAGTGAAATTCTTGTGATTAGGAAGATAATTTTGAATCCTCTTTATATTAAAAGTAAAATTGTTCACATACTCTGGTAATTTATCATTTTTATTAGTTGTTTTAAAATTATATCACTTCTTTTCAGTGAGGAAGATTGGCCCTGAGCTAACATCTGTTGCCAATCTTCCTCTTTTTTTTCTCCCCAAAGCCCCCCAGTACGTAGTTGTATATTCTAGTTGTAGGTTCTTCTAGTTCTTCTATGTGGGACGCCACCTCAGAGTGGCTTGATAAGTGGAGCCGGGTCTGTGCTAGGATCTGAACCTTCGAACCACAGGCTGCCAAAGCAGAGCACGCGAACTTAACCACTTGGCCATGGGGTGGCCCCTCTGGTAATTAATTGTTAATAACGAATTATCTCATCTGATGCTAACACATTGCCTTAAGTTTTTGCTGCTCTAAAGTTCCAAAATTCCAGTTATTGGAGATCTTAGTTCCTAAGTTTTTGTGTTAAATTCCTTCACTCTTTCAGGCTTCTGAATTCCATATTCCAATCCAATCATGAACCCCGCTTCCTACCTGTCTTTTCTTAGAAGAAGTTTCTAAGTGTAGTTTGTACATGCTCTGGCCTTCATGCCTGCATGTTACACAATGCAAGACAGTTATACTATCTGGCAAATTGTGTGATAAAGCCCACAGCTGCACTAGGAGCCCAGAGAAGTGAGAGGTTAACGTGGGCTGAGAGTTTTAACAATTCTGTTGCTGGGCCAGGTATGCTTTCTTATTGAAACCACATAGCAACCTTGTAAAGCAGGTTCTCACGAGCCCCATTTTATGAAATAGGAGACTGAGGCTCATCAAAGTTAACAAACTTTCCGGTAGTCACAAAGATGGTAAATATTAGATTTAGGACTGAGACTAAGTTCTCTCTGACTCCAAAGTCGGGATATATATTTTTTGACTACATGAAGCTATTTGCCTGAAAGTGGGGGCAATAGGGTTTGAGACGGGCCTTGAAAGACAGATAGGGTTTCAATAGGAAGAGGGAGAAAAAAGGGAATTTTCAAAAGAGAAAGCAAGTGAGCAAGGGCCAGAGATGGGAATGGCAATGTCTCTGCTGGTAAGTCAAGAGACCAACCTAATTCATGCTTTCGTTGGGGAGTCTAGGTTAAGGACAGGGATAAAAGGTTGGAAAATCGGGCTGCTGGTCCTTGAAACCTAAGTCATGCAGTTGAAATTTGATGCCAGAAACCACAGTGAATTTTTTGTTCTCTGATTTAAGAGGTGGGCTAGGGCACTCTGAAGAAAATTAAGTCTTTCTTTGGTTAAATAAATTACATGAAGCATTAAGTTATTCTACACATTTAAATGCAAAGAAAGTTGACACATAACCCTTTAGGCACTTTTTTTGAGGGGGGAAGGGTCAGACCCTTTTGTGAGGTTTTGTGAGACAAATAGCCACTATATTGAACAGAGACTCTCCCTAACAAAGGCTGATCTATTTTTGAGAAAATACATCTCTAATTTTGTTCCATTATTGGATTTTAATCAAGAGAAACAACTGAATCCTCTCCTTCTAATCTATCGCTCTCTGGCAGGAGGATTTGTGTACAGCTAGGCTTTAAACCGGAGAGAATCTCGAAAGGAGTGTTTCTCAGACTTGAGTGTACATCAGAATCATCCGGAAGTTTGGTAAAACACAGCTCTCTGGGCCCCACCTTCAGCGCTCCCCCTGCAGTTGGTCTGGGGTGGGTCCCGAGAATTTGCATTTCTAACAAGTTCCCAGGTGATGTGGATGCTGCTGTTCCGTGGACTATATTTTGAGAACCACTGTCCTAGACTGATTTCTCAAAGGACCCATCTCAGAGTCAATTAGGTGAAACAAACAACTAAAGCCCTAGCTGATTTAAGGGAGAAATGAGAGGGTGTTTTGACAGAAGTGTCCTAAATTTAGTAAATTGATAGGTAGGGACTAGTAACAGGAAATTTACATCAGGCATTCTTATGGAAAGCAGTTTGTTAAAATGGAAAGACTACAAGGCTTTGGAATCAGACCATCTAGATTCCAATTCCAGCCCTGCTTTTTTTTTTTTTCATTTTTCTTTTCTTTTTTTTGAGGAAGATTAGCCCTGAGCTAACATCTGCTGCCAATCCTCCTCTATTTGCTGAGGAAGACTGCCCCTGAGCTAAATCCGTGCCCATCTTCCTCTACTTTATATGTGGGACGCCTGCCACAGCATGGCTTGATAAGCGGTGCCATGTCCGCACCCGGGATCCGAACTGGCAAACCCCGGGCCGCTGAAGCGGAATGTGTGCACTTAACCGCTGAGCCACCAGGCCAGTCCCCCAGCTCTGCTTTTTACTTGATGTATATAGCTTTGTAAGTTACAGATTTAATAATACACTGTTATGTTAGGATTGCTGGGAGGATTAAATGCAACAATCCCGGTTAAATGCGGATGTCTGCTTTGATAGATATGGTATTTGACAAATGTGCACTCTTTTGAAGAAAATAGTACTTAAGTAGATTTTTTGAGGGTGTAAGCAAAATTGTACGGCTTCATTTGTGCTTTATCTCCTTAAGTGTGAATATTTATTAGTTGCCCTGAAAGTTGCTCTTTTGTATCACTTTGATATGTCTGTAATGTCATAGCAAAGTAAGATTGTTTTCCAGTCATGATCTATAACTAGGAAATGAGTATTTCTGAAATTCTACTGCTTCAGATTGGACGCCTTCAAATTGGAATGATTTTGAATTACAAGAAAGGTTGCTGTTATCAAGTGTCAAAGGAGTAGCTCTTTATTTTCTCTGTCATTCCTGCCCCTTTTAAGAATAAATTGAAGGAGAAAAAGGTTCCCGGGAGCCTGTGGAGGCCTCAACTCTCGAGGTGTAAGATTAGCTTTTGTTCAAGGGCAAGCAGCTAGGGAAAGAGTGATGGCTGTTGAATGGTCTGACAAGCTATCAACTCTCGCAGGTGTGGGTTTTGCCTCTGCCGTCCCTGCAGTAAGAGCTTAGGTCTTGGCCTCTGGCTGGACTGATGTAATCTTGGATCTGCCTTTGGGTTGTAGCTGTCTGTTGGTACGCCTCTACTTCGATAATTACCTTGGCAAGTCAATGTTCTTCCCTGAACCCCTAAAATCTTGCTGCTCAGTGTGGTCTGCTCCCCTGGGAGCATGTTACAAATGCGGAATCTCAGGCTCCACTTCAGATGTCCTGAGTCACAATCTGCATTTAACAAGCTCCTCGGGTGAGTCCTATGCATGCTGAAGTTTGCGAAGTCCTGCTCTAGGTGACCTCTAAGGTCCTTTGGGGTCTAATGTTTAGGATTCTAAGGAAACTTGTAAATATTTTTACTCTTATTGTTCTCTTTGAATTGATACTTGAACTGATCTTTATTGTGTCTCTGTTACCTTTCTCTCCCTCCCTCCCTCACACCTATCTCTTTTTCAATAACCAGCTCAAATGTCACTTCCTTTGTGAACACCTTTTGTCCTCTTGATTCCCATAACATTTCATTTGTTCTAAAATGATATGTTATCACAATGCATTCCACTAGACCAGTGATTTCCCGGCCTGACTGTGAGTTCAAATCAGCTGTATGGTTTTTAAACAAAGAGATGCCCAGCCCAGACCCACTGAATCACAACCTGTAGGGGAGGGGAGGGTACAGCCTAGGCAGAAACATTTAAAACAATTCCCTAGGTAAATTTGATATGCATTTCTCTTTTCTTTTGTTGAGGTATAATTGACACACAACATTATGTTGTACATTTTAAACTAATATAATTATTTGACATCTGCATATATTGTGAAATGATTACCACAGCAAGTCTAGTTAACATCTGTGACCACACATACTTATAAAATTTTTTTTCTTGTGATAAGAACTTTTAAGATCTACTCTCTTAGGAACTTTCAAATACGCAATACAGTATTAACTGTAGTGGCCATGCCGTACATTACATCCCCATGACATTTATTTTATAACCAGAAGTTTGTACCTTTTGACCCCTTTTACCCATTCTGGCCAACTATACCCCCCACCTCTGGCAACCACCAGTCTGTTCTCTTTATCTCTGAGCTTGGTTTGTGTGTTTTTTTTTTAGATTCCATATATAAGTAACATCATATGGTATCTGTCTTTTCTGTCAGACTTATTTCACTTAGCGTAATGTCTTCAAGGTTTGTCCATGTTGTCACAAAGAGCAATATTTCCTACTTTTTTATGCCCAAATAATATTCCATTGTATATATATTACACCACATTTTGCTTATCCATTCATCCATTGATGGACACTTAGATTGTTTCTATATCTTGGCTGTTGTAAATAATACTGCAAGGAACATGCGGGCACATATATCTTTTCAAGTTAGTGTTTTCATTTTCTTCAGATGATTAGCCAGAAGTGGAATGGCTGGATCATATGGTAGTTCTAGTTTTAATTTTTTGAGGAAACTCCATACTGTTTTCCACAGTGGCTGACAGACGATACGCATTTCTGATGGAAAACCACCATGAGAGAAAATGAGTTCTCTGTGGGCCAGGATTCTTTTTTTCCAGGCTCTTGTCTGAATAAATATTTATTGGATTAAAGGATGAATGATTTACTCATTTGTCTTTTGCGATAGATTAAGCTCTTCAATGGCAGCTCCTTGTCTTTCTCATCTCTTTGTATCCAGGGCATTTCAAATGGCCTGGCAAATGACAGGTATTTAACATGTGTTAGTTCCTGTAATTGTATACTTTCTAAAGGTTTTGGAGACAGAAAAAAACTGAGTTTAAATCCTACCTCTGCCATTTTGTGGCTATATTACCTTAGTAATTTACGTGATCATTCATTTACTCAGTTCAGTTGATGCAGGATTTTCGATAATTATCGACTGCCTACTATGCGCCTTGTACTATACTAAAAGCTTGGGATGCAATGGCAAACAAGACAGATAGCTTCCTATTTTCTTGGAGCATACATTCTGCTAGAGGAGACAGACAAAAGAATAGAAGTAAAAAGGCCAATAAAAATTTAAAAAATTGAAATAAGTGTTGTAAGGCAACAAAGGGCTGAGAAAGTGAATAACGGACAGGGATGGTGAAGGAACCAACTTCATGTCCAAAGACATTTGGATTGATAATCAAAGGATGAGATGGATTTTGTAATGTAATGGTGAGGATGTGCTATAGAGCATACCAGGCAGAGAAAATGAGGTATGCAATGCGTTTGAAGCAGGAGAATGTTCAGTGTGTTTGAAAACCAGAGAAAAAACCAATGCGATTGGAGCTCAGTGAATAGGGAGGAATTAGGGCTAGATTGTGTTGGTATTAACACTTGGGAAATAGGAATGCCTAAAAGGTGTTTTGATCTAGTCATCCTCCTCTGTGAGAAACAAGGCACGAGATTATTTTTAGTTGGGCTAGTGCCTGATAATCCACAAGTAGTACCGAGGAAAGCTGGGTGGAAGCTTATGGTGTAGCCTAAACAGGGCTTCTACTTCTCAGTAAACTCAAACCTGGGGATCTCATGGTCTCTGGCCAACCGTGATAAGGGAGCTTAAGATGATGTTGCATGTGAGGAAGGCAGAAGAGATCAACATGACTGGTTTTTGAGGGGATTTTGGCTAGCTTACCAATGCGAAGACGTGTCATAACACGCATATGAATTTTTTATAAAGTTACCATACTTACAAGAAATGTCCCTCACACAGTGTCATGAATACTGACCAATCAAAAGAGCAATTCTTTCGAGGGCTGAGGGAAGAAGAAAGGCTGTGAGGAGGAGAGAGTTGAGAGAAGTCAAAACCTTCTCCCTACATTACTTACCTATTTGAACCTCCGTCTCGGAGACTTATAGCAACTATAATTAGCGTGAGCATAAAATAAGATAATGCATGCATAGCCATTCATTGTATCTGTCACCAAAGTAGCTATTCCTATTCTTAGATGATTAGGATTGAATTTAAAGACCATGAAAACACTTTACAAACTCATCATGCACACGAAATTCTGTTAAAGTTATCAGTTTGTTCTTTCATCTCTGCCAGCTGAGATCAGCACATGCTTGGTGGCCACAAAGTCTGAGAGCTAAGCTGTATTTGAAAAACTGACTTAATTCAAAAGTGATAATAAGTGAATACAATTCACTGTCCCAGTCTTTGGTCAATTTTTATCTGGAAAAGGGGATAGAGAAGGACAACTTTCCTTCCCTTTTTTACTTTTCCACCCACCTGAGCCCTGACAGTCAGTCTGCAGTTGACAAATTTGGCCTAAGAGATGGGAATGATCACTAGTAGTGATGTATATCTGTAAGTGCAAGCAACCAAGGAAGATTCTAGACATGCAATGAAAAAAATCAAATCAGAGAGGAAAAAGCAGTTACAAAAATTTGTGCTGAATTCGGTAGAAAATATGAAATATGCTCTATGAGTGTGTGTGAGTGGTTTGTGGTTGTGAGTGAGTGTGAGTGTGAGAGCATATGATGCTCTCACATATGGTGAGAGCATACAGTGTCCACACATTTGTGTGGTTGCGTGTGAGCAGGTATGAGTGTGTGCAAATGTGAGTGATATGAGTCTGTGGTGTTTGTGTGTATGTGTGTGTGTGTGTGTGTGAGTGATGAGAAAGGAGGGAAAAGAGATACAGAGAAAGGATCTCAAGCGTCTTTTTTTCTTCCAGTCCAGGAGTCTGCTCCTCATTTGCCTTCTAAGCCAGGTTGTGGTGGGGAGTGGGACATTCTTGAATCAGCCTCTTTGTTGGGTGACATATATTCCCTTAGCCAGGGATAAGTCATTTTTGTTGAACTATAAATTGGGTCATTCATTAGTATGGAAATAAGGTTTTTTAGGACCAAGAACAGCTTATGTATAAATACTCTTTTCCTTCAGCTCTGAACAAAGAAATGATTGTGGCTTAAATGTAGTCAGAGTCACGACTAGTGTATGCCAGAATGGTTGATGGTCTCTCCTCATCAGACTTTGCTGCTGGTGCACGTTGGGTTGAGGAGAAGGACTTTACCAGTTGGTGCTAAAAAAGACATGAAATGAATATACATAGTTTCCGTGGGTGGTTGGTAGCAATATAACCCTTTGTCCTCTTCCGCTTGTACCTTTTTTGTCTGCAGGTGGAGCAGCTACACATGTTGACAGGGACAGGCAGCAAGGAATTGAGGTTAGGTGTAATTTATTCTGGACACTGAACACATATACAGTCATGCATCTCATAATGACATTTGTCAATGACAGACCGCATATACAACAGTGGTCTCCTAAGATTAGTACCATACGGCCTAGGTGTGTAGGAGGCTATGCCATCTAGATTTGTGTAAGTACACTCTATGATCGCACAACGACAAAATCACCTAATGAGGCGTTTCTTAGAATGTATCCTCATCATTAAGCAATGCATGACTGTAGATGACTCTGAATATAATTCTTATTTTTTTTTGTAGACCTTTTCTTTTAAAATTCATTAAAGTGCCCAGGAGTTCTTTCGAATGGAATCCATCATGAGATAATTTGGATCCTCCATAGGCTAATAAACAGCGTCCAGGAAAATTCAGCTTTTATCGTCACTAAAAGTTTACCAGGTAAATATAAAACCTGCCCATATGGCTGAGAAAGAGACTCCTCTTTTGGTTCAAAAAACACAAGTGGAACAGGCTAGGATATCTATTCCTGTATCAGGTAGTGATTTTGCTAATAAAACTGAGTCACCTCTCTGATCCCCCCTTCATTTCAGTATCCTGGAACTACTACTCCACCTGCAAGGTATTACACTCCAATATCTTACTCAAAGACAGCGACCTTCTATTTTTATTATTCTTTATATCAGTCCCAGTACAAGTGCCCATACTCATGATACTTTGAGGTCTGTCCTTCTCTCCCCAGCTCTTGTATTCATTTTCTATTGCTATGTAACAAATTGCCACAAATTTAGCAGTTTAAAACAACACTGTTTGTCAGCGCCCAGTTCTGTAGGTCAGAAGATGCAACTGGGTTCTGTGTTCTGGGTCTTGCAAGGCTGAAATTAGGCATTTCCTGGGCTACAGCCTGATATGGAGACTCTAGGGAAGAATCTGCTTTCACGTTCGTTTTAGCTTCTTGGTAGAATTCAATTCCTTGTGGCTGTCGGACTAAGATCCTATTTCCTTGTTTGCTATCAGCCAGGGGCTGCTCTCAGCTTCTAAAGGCTGCCTGTATCCCTCAGCTTGTGTCCTCCTCCATCTTCAAAACAGCAACAAATCCCCCTTGTTCTCTGATCTCGCTGACCTCCCTTTCTGCCACCAGCTTGACAAAACTCTCTGCTTTTAACGGCAGTATATGGTTAGATTAGTCACACCAAGATAACCCCTCTTTTGCCATGTAAGGTCGTGGGATTAGCACACAATTGTGAAAGCAACACCAGGGAGTGGAGATCACGGGGGACCAAAATCCTTCCTACTACATCTCTCGTTCCTCATCCCTCACCCCTCATACGGTTTGACTTGATTTCATAACCAATCCGGACCCCATAGTTCATCACTTCCACCACATTTGGCTCTCATCCTTTATTTTCTCACCCCATTGTTCTTCTATTGACCCATCTTGGTAACGTAACAGTGAGTCAATACAACAACTCCTTTTGTTCCTATCCGTAGGCTGCTGAGAAAAGTGGGAATTCATGATAATATGTAGTTATGGCTTTCAGTGCTACCTCTGTCTGGATTATTGCAGTAGTTCTCCAACTCCAAACTTAACGCCCTCCAGCCCACCTCTCCCACTGCTGCTAGAGCTGTTTTTCTAAAATGCAATTCTGATCATGTCAATCTGTGTTTAAAATCACGTAATGCTTCCCATAACTTTCAGGATAAAGTCTCAACTCCTTATTATGGCATAGAAGGGCCTTCTGGAGGTGGCCTCTACCCATCTCTCTAGGCTTAGCCCTCACTGCTCCCACACAGGAAATCCACTTCAAACTACAGCAAATCAGTAATTCTATAGTTCTTTGTTCATGCCGTGCTTCCCCACGCTTCTGTCTTATGCACAGCTCTTTCGTTTTCCTGACACACCCTATCCATTGTTTTTCTTGTCTTCTACTCATCCTTCAAGGCATGGTTCAAATATCTCCTTGTGAAGACTTCTCTGTGCCATCCATTTCTTTGCCTCCACCAACAAGGCAAAGTTATTCATTCCTTCCACTGAAAACTCTTATCTGTCATCAAATCACATTGCATTTACGACTATGAGCACTCTGAGGAAGGAGACTAAGTCTTATCCATTCTCTTCTTGCTTTCCTTTCTCCTGACTTGGAAAAGGAGGTTAGCACATGATAAGCACTCGATATGTGTTTCAGTGATTGGATTTATTCTAAATGAGAAGACACAGGCAAACTTTTAGTGGCTATTATTCAGCTGAACTAAACCTTCAAGACTGACTTCAGTTAAAGTTCTGATTGTAATTAACAGCTAAAGCTACTGTTGACTTTTAGCCCTATGAAGTTTAAGCTTTTCCCCAAGTGTGTTCATCCTGTTTTCAATACCTAGAATGGATCAAGTGTATATAAGAGATGGAAACAAACTTAAAGAGCCTGTGGTATAGACAAGGAGAACAGATTGGTGGTTACCAGAGGAGAAGGGGGTTGAGGGTGGGTGAAAGGGGTAAAGGGGCACATATGTATGGTGACGGATAAAAACTAGACTGTTGGTGGTTAGCACGATGCAGTCTATACAGAAACTGATATATAATAATGTACACCTGAAATTTACACAATGTTATAAGTCAATATGACCTCAATAAAATAATTTAATTCACTGAAAAAAAAGAGCCTACGGTATACTTCTATCATATTCTTTGGTCTTTAGTCATAGTTAAAACTTTTAACTAGATAATCAATCATTTTACCATCTGGTAATTCAAGTTGTATTAAGGAACTATGAAGTGGAATACCTTCTGTGGGAAGAATCAATAGAAATTTGTTTTTAATTCTCCTTGACTTTTTTGCTTATGCTATTCCTGCCTACTAATATATTTGTTTCACTAATTACGTTTTTCCAATTTCCTTTATTGTGCCAGAATTGTCTTTCCACTTATCTTATATCTACAAAATAATTGAATAGAATGTATAAAGGAGCTGAATTTGAATTATTTCTGCTCACTTTAGATGTAATAATACATTCTTGCCTCCAAGTGTAGTGTATAATATTGATAGAAACCATGAAGCAAACTGAAGGCTGTATATGGAAACTCCCAGGGAATTCTCCTACCATCAATTCAGTGTATTAACTGTGGTTATTTGGGATCCTGTACTTTTCTTAATGCAGTTTGATAAAAATGTCATATCCCCAAATACAAGACATTTAACTTGTTTATTTCACTTATACTAAATGCTTATATAGTCTGAATATTGTCCTCTAATAACCAGCCTATAGATGTGACTTCTGTTATACTTTAAAGATAAAGAGGGGCCAGCCTTGTGGTGTAGGGGTTAAGTTCATGTGCTCGGCTTCTGCTTTGGCAGCCCAAGTTTCCACCAGTTCGGATCCTGGGCACGGACCTATACACCACTCATTAAGCCATGCTGTGGTGGCATCCCACATAGAAGAACTAGAAAGGCATACAACTAGGATATACAACCATGTACTGGTGCTTTGGGTAGAAAAAAAAAAAAGAGGAAAATTGGCAACAGATGTTAGCTCAAGGCCAATTTTCCTCACCAAAAAGCATACCTTTAAAAAAAAAGATAAAGAGTCATTTAAACATCTTTTTGTTGGAGAATGTATGTAGTTTCAATATATAAAAGTGAAATTAAATCTCAAGTATTAGGTTCTATAGCTAACTCAATTATTCACATTCTGGAAAAGAACGATGGGCTTTCTCTGGCTCCGTTAATTCCCAAAGACGTTCTTAATTTAGAATGCTTTTCCTTCCGTGGATTAATTTCTTCTTTGTATATATGCACAAGAAGATTCTGCTGTTAAATTCTCAGTGGTCTCTGGTGAGTACAGGTGCTCCTGCAGCTTCTAACACCTCACAGTCTGCCTTTATTGATTTCAAGCTAACGTTTCTGGAATGATTCACCCATAGCTTAGAAATGTACTGTTGACATTATGGAGGGGGGAAGTACTGGGTAGACAATGTTATGAACAACTCTTCTTTGAAAGTCAAGGACTGCTCCCCAGTACTAGGTATTGATAATACTTGTTAGAAAATGAATTTAGATAAGGCCACAGAAGTAGATCAAGCACTGTACAAGAAACTTAAAATAGCAATCCAAAAAAGACCAAAAGAATAGCATGAAATTAGGAAGTTGAGTCCTTTTTCCATTGTGTTATCTTTAAAACTTGAGTGATAGATCTAAGAGAGAATCAAGAAATTATTTGGTTTACCCTATCACTTTACTCAGGAGGCGACTGAGACCCAGAGAGGTGCAGTGACTTGCCTAAGGTCATATAGCTAGTTAGTGGCAGAAAAGGACTACCCTGCTATCTTCCAGGGCTGTGTCTTTTTACTGTACTATGCTGATTTTCTGTATTTGTTTTTTGACCCCAAACATTTTAACAATAGTAAAACTATTTGAATGAAATGAAAAGTCACTTTCTTTTCAAAATCACTGATATTTTTCCATCCTACTTGGGTGTACCCCATCTGTAACAGCTGAGGAGATTAGCTAGTAACATGCTTGGTTCTTAAGATAGTCTTGCTGCTTTTCAAAAGGAATGATTTGAGAAATGCTTTTTACATGCTTAGTAGAGTGTGCAGCTCTGGTATGTGAGAGAAAACTCTTTTGTACTGTATGAGAGCTCCTTTGTTGCTTTACACTGTAGACCTTTTTAATGGCAGGAAGGGGGGAGGGAGGCTATTATGCTGTTTTGCATTTACAATTCAGAATTATGTCCTTGGTGGTGCTGAAAGAAATTTCATGATGGGATATTAGGAAGTGTTAGGCTATTTGGGCAATTATCTATCAGTCTATTTCAAGCCTTTCCATGTTAAAAAAAAGTGATTGAATAAAAAATGAAATAGTGTACAATGAGTTTGATGAAATCTTGTAAGTACTTTTGGTTGCTAGGGCAACGTCTCCTTTTGTCTCTGTTTAATGTGACTTCCCTCTCTGCAGCTTGACTTCTTGGAAGTAGATATTTCTTTTTAAAAAAAGAAACAAAATTCCAGGCTTATGGCAAAAGAATAAGCCCCCTCACTCCAACTTATTTTTCTTAAGTAAAATTTAGATTAAGAAGAGACGTTGTGTTCACTTGCACGAGTAGCCTGAGGCGAAATGGTTACGTGGCCAATTTGGCTTTTGAAGCCTTTGTCTTTCTTGGTATCTTAGCCCCACCTCCCAGTGCCCTGGAGCTGCCTTCTGGATGCCCTTATGATATCCTCCCAAGCTCCATGGTGAGGATGCACATCAATACCGCCATACTGCAATCATGAATTAGTCATCCTGTGCCCATTCTTTCAGACACTGTTCACTGTCTTCCAAAGGAATAGCTAGCTGAAATGGCTAGTTTTAACAGATGTTGATTTGTTCACATACTTGCTCCTTAGTTTAATCGTTACATATAAATTTATTTTGCTATAGCAATACTTTGTCTCTCAGTTTTTCAACTCAGCAGTATTGACATTTTAGGCCAGATAATTCTTCGTTGTGGGGGCTTGTCCTGGGCATTGTAGGATATTTAGCAGTGTCCCTGCTTCTACTCACTAGATGCTAGCAGCAGTCCCCCAGTTGTGACAGTGGAAAATGTCTCCACAAATTGCTAAAGGTCACCTGGGAATCCAAATAGTTGCCAGGTAAGAATCATTGCATTATCCTAAGGGAACCACTCTGTTTTGGCAATTTCAGTGTCTGTAGGTTGGGCAGTGAGAAGATATATATGGGGAGACATAAGGATGTTCTGACATATTTTAAAGATATGTATTTTGGACCTTTTAGGGTTCAACTTTTAGTTGGCTCTCTACTCTTACATGCATAGGGTTGGAGTGCTTATACTCCAATTTCCGAGTGGATTTTGTTCAATATTTTATTGGTATAATTTTAAGTGTACAGTGCAGTGAATTTTAATGCATGTATACTTTCATGTAACCAACATCCAGATGAAGATAGCTAGTATTGCCATTATCCCATAAAGTCTCCCTTCCAGGCAATCCTCTTGACCCAAAACATGACCACTTATCAGCTTTGTGTTACTATAGATCAGTTTTGTCTTTTCTAGAATTTCCTATAAATAGTATTGTACAGTATGTAGCTGTTTGTGTCTGGCTTCTTCCACTCAGCATAATTTTTTTGAGATTCATCCATGTTGAGGCATGTACAGTATAGGTACTTCATTCTTCTTATTTCTGAGTAGCATTCCATTGTATAACACAATTTGTTTGTCCACTCATGTGTTGATGGACATTTGACTCAATTGGTTTTTCACTATTATGAATATATCTGCTATGAACATTCATCTGAAAGTCTTTTCATGGACATATACACTCATTTTTCTTGTATATATACCTAGGAGTAGAATTCTTGCATCATACAGTGCCTTAAAAATATTTTGTGATTGAAAAGTTATATTCTAGTCCACAGAGAAAGTCAGTCGCTGAAATTTCAGCCATGAAACCTGCCTGTAAGATAGCTAAAATTAGGATCTGAGAAATCAAATGGAAAAGAGAAACATATAATAGTGGCTAAGGACACGGGTTTTATGGTCAACAGAGTTAGATACAAGTCTTGACTTACAAAAAACTATACCTCAGCATGTAAGTTTCAAATTACAGAAAGTCAAAGATAAAGAAAATATTCTGAAAGAAGCCAAAGGAAAACATAGCTTACCTATAGAGGAACAAATAATTACATCTGACTTTTCCTCAGAAACTATGCAAGCAAGAAGAGGATGAGTGAAATATTTGAAGTGTTGAGAGAAAAACCTACCAACCTAGTATTCTGTACCCTGCAAAATTATCCTTCAAAAGTCAAAGAGAAATGAAGACTTTCTTAGACAAACAAAAATTGAGAGAATTTGTTGTGAGTACATCGGCCGTGCAAGAAAAGTTAAGAGAAGTTCTTTAGAGAGAAGGAGAATAATATAGGTCAAAATCTCAGATCTACGTGGAGAAAGGAACAGTATCAAAGAAGGAATAAGTTAAGATAAAATAAAGCTTTTATTTTTTTCATTCTTAATTGATATAACAGATAGTTTGTTTAAAATAATGGCAATAATGTATTCAATTATGTGTCTTTATGTGTGTGTATATGTATATATATGTATATGCTTAAGTGTGCTAATATGTAAGTAAAATGAATGACAGCAATGATACAAGGGACAGGAGGAAGGAATTCGGATTATTTTGTTATTAGAAGGGACTCACACTACTCATGAAGTGGTATAGTGTTATTCAAAAGTGGACTTGGATTAGTTGTAAAAGGTGAATGGATGAATAAAGTGTGCTACATTCAGATAATGGAATATTATTCAGAGCTAAAATATGAGCTATCAAGCCATGAAAAGGCATGGAAGAAACTTAAATGCATATTATTAGGTGAAAGAAGCCAATCTGAGAAGACTCTATACTGTATAATTCCAAGTATATGACTTTCCGGAAAAGGCAAAACTGTAGAGACAGTAAAAAGATCAGTGGTTGCCAGGCGTTGGGGTAAGGGAGATGAATATGCAGAGCACAGAGGATTTTTAGGGCAGTGAAAATACTCTGTATGATACTATAACGATGGATATGTGTCATTATACATTTTTCCAAACCCATTGAAAATACAGCATCAACAGTGAACCCTAAGGCAAACTATGGACCTTTGGTGGTTATGATGTGTCAATGTAGGTTCATCCTTGGTAAAAAAGTACCATTCTGCTGAGTGATGTTGATAATGGGTTGGCTATGCATGTGTAGGGGCAGGACATATTTGGGAAATCTCTGAACTTTCCTCTCAATTTTGTTGTAAACCTAAAACTTCTCTAAAAAATTTGTCTTTATAAAACTCTATGCTCAATAAATGTTTGTTGCTTTGAACTTAAAAATGAAAAACCAAGTGATGTATTAATGGCATTCTATACTTTGTTTATCCACCAAATCTATTGAGCAAATATGAGGTGTTAAATCCTAGATGCTCTAGAACATATAAAAATGGCCTGACACGTGGTGCCATGTCTTCAGGCTTGCAGTCTAGTTGAAGAGCTCAGATATGTGCATAAAACTACCACACTCGAGTATGTTTTAAGTATTAAGTAAAGGGTGTAGATATATGTGCCATTAGAATTCAGGGGATCCTGAATCCTGCAGTTGGGGTGATGAAGACAGCATTGTGGAGGGATTAGCTTTTGAAAAGCTGGACCTCGAAAAATGAGCAGGGTTAATTTTCTAAGTTATAACATAATAACATATGTTAAAGATGAATAGCACAGTCGTGTGTCCTTATATACTTAGTATATATGTATAAAGAATTTTAACAGAGATTTAGTTGTACTATGCATAATGTTTTGCAGCTTCATTTGAAAACTATTGTCTTGGGGCCGACTCCGTGGCCAAGCGGTTAAGTTCGCGCACTCCGCTGCTGCGGCCCAGGGTTCAGATCCTGGGCGTGGACATGGCACTGCTTGTCAGGCCACGTTGAGGCGGCATCCCACATAACACGACTAGAAGGACCTGCAACTAAGATATACAACTATGTACAGGGGGAGGTTTGGGGAGATAAAGCGGAAAAAAAAATATTGTGGATATATTTTCATGTATATATATATATTCAGAGCTATATATACACAATTTTATATATATATATATAATTGCCTTAACATCTCCATAGAATTCCATTCTATGGTTGTATGATAATTTATTCAACTCTTCCTTCATTGGTGGATATTTTTGTTATTATTATAAACAGTGATGCTAAAACATGCTTGTACATTTATTTTTGTACATTTATGTGGGTTTTTCTGTAGAGAAGAATCCACTGAAGTGTAATTTCCAGGTCCAAAAATATGTGTGATTTGAATTTTGTTAGGTAGTGTCAAATTCACCTGCAAATAGTTTTTAACCACTTATATTCCCACCAACAGCTTGGGCAAGTTACTTTCTATCCTCGTCCTTCCCAACACATGGTATTCTAAGTTTTACTTTTTGCCAGTCTGAAATGTAGTATGTCATTGTTTTAATTTGTACTTATTTTATGAATAAGGCAGCAACTTATATGTTTATGGGCCATTTAAATTTCTTTTTTAGTAAACTTTGCCTTCTGCTGTCCACTTTTCTATTGAGTTGTTGGCTTTTATGAGTTCTTTGCATGCTAAGGAAATTCTTTTATTTTCTGTTATATGTGTTAAAAATACATTTTCCAGGTTTTTTTTTTTTAAATCTGACTGACATTTTTTGCCAGATAGATGTTTTCAAGTTGTCTATAGTCAACTGAGCTCTCTGCTTTAACTATTCCTCCCTTTTGGGCAGGGCTTTGAATGGAAGGCTCCTATCAAGGAGATGGGAGTTCAGAACTGTAGGCTGGAGCTTTAACGCCTGGCTAAGGAGTCGGACTTTATCATGCTGACAATGAGGACCTACTGTGGGGAAAGGGGAGCTGTAGGGTTTTAAGAAGATGGGTTTGGCAATATTGGGGAGTAGCTGATAGAAGGGAAGAAGGTAGAATCAGGAAGATAGGATAGGAGGCTCATGCATTATCAACCAAACACGTTAGGACAAAAGTCTCACCTAGGGGAGTGGTGGTGGCTTTGGAAAGGTTTTAAGAGACATTCCAAAGGAAGCATTGACAGAATTTAGTGACCTGCCTGGGTGATGAGGTTTATGATTCCACTAAAGTAAATGGGGGCTGTCTCTTGATTTGAAATATAAGTGCATTTTCTTTCCTGCTTAGTTCAATTCACCAGACATTTACTATGAGCTACTATATGCCAGCCCCTGTGCTTGGAGCTGGAGATATAAAGATACACATGGACTCTGGCCTCAAGGAATTCACGGTCTAGTAGAGAAGACAGACAGATGTATAAGCCAAATATTACATTACAGTGTGCCAAGTGCAGCAATAGAAATATACACAAGATGCAGAAGTAATACAGAGGAGGGAGGGGAAACTTTGCCCGTGGAGGTCAGGTGGAGTATCAGAGAGGATGGTGCATATGAGCAAGTTTTTAAAGGATGAACAGGAGTTGCGAAAAGGGGAAAGAATATTTCAGGAACTGGGAAGAATATTACAAAGGTATGGAAGTTTGGAGCACAGCGGTGTGTTTAAAGAAACTTGTGAGTATTAATTGCTGAGTATGACAACTTTAAACTATAAAGAGCAGTAACAGGAGACGTGGCTGAAGTGGCAAAGAAAAGCAAGGTTATGGAGGGCTGAATGCCTTGCCAAGGATCTTGGAGCTTGAAACATTTCAAGGGTTTTAAACAGAGAATAACTGATTAGGTAGCAAGATAACACTGCTTGGAGGGAGATGAGACTAAAGTCAATGAGACCAGTTAGAAGGCAGCTATAAGAAGTGATGAGTGCCTGACTTTGGGCAGAAGACAGTAGCGTCATTTGGGGAAAGATTCAGGAAAATCTAAACTATACGTAATTTATAGAAGATGTTAATTTCAACTAATTGTTTTTTCCTGAGGCAATTTTTAATAGGTTTGATAATGGAGTTTCCACTGGGATTCCTAATGGAATGGATGTGTAAAACTGGTGGGACAGGAGTGGAAAGCAGTTGGTTGTTAATCTTGAGCTTAATTTAGTGATTCTCAACTTGTTTTCTGCCTCCACACTGTGAAATTGACATCCATCAGTAAGATCACTCATTCCCCTGCAGTGATTTTAAACTCGGAGGAGGGGGAGGTTGGTATGAGGCAAGTTATAGAATCTCCCTGGGAACATGTACAGTTTGAATAAGCTCCCTGGGAATTCTGCTATGTACCACTTCTCCACTCTTCCTCCAAGCACACACACACATTTGAGAATCACGGGAATATTTTCAGCATTGGTGGGAAAATACACACACACACACACACAACTGGCAAATGAATTCACATTCACACAGAGTGTATATAAGCCTTTACTAAAACAGCCCCTAGTTACAGATTAATAGAAAGCAACATCATTACACTCTAGTTTTCTTCTCTGTGATGCTGTGATTTTTAATGCATTTCTGATAAATATAAATCAACTCATTGGGAGAAAGTTAACCCATGGGGAGTTAAGAGAAAAAGCATGGAACAAATCCACAATCTAGATAGAAGGAATATAAGATGACTAATTAATTTCATGCAGATGTGATTTTTGAACTGACTGCTGTTATAAAGCTGCCGGAGTGTGGCTAGTAAGATAGCAGATGCAATACCTGGTAAAGGGGCGGGAAGAGCACTCTCTTTAGGTGAATACCTGGTCATTCACTGAGTAACACAGTCTGTCAGGGAGGCAGCATTTGAAACACCTGATATAACTTCTGTGCCTGATCAGAGTTGACTCTGGCCAATGGTGATTTTCTTCCAGATCCTTCTACCTCTCCCTTGTGGCATCCGCTTCCTGACTCACCTGCCTGACTCACCATCTTGCCCCACACAACCCCTGCCCTTCAATCATAACTGGCTCTCAGTAGAAATGTGTTCACGCTGTGGGGAGAATAACAGAAATCTAGGTTGTATCAGCCTTTTAAATGTTTAAATAATAAATACTTGGAGGAGTATTTAATTTTCAGTAGTGTCTTAAGCCAATGCAGTTCATAGACAGTATCACTTGGCACAAGGGGCATGGTCTCCATGCTCATAGAGTTTATATGCTAGTAGGGGAGATGGACAATGAACAGTTGTAATCATGATGACTCTTATGAGAGAGACAGTATGGGCAATGAATCTTGAATTATGGGCTATTTAGGCAGGAGCAAAAAGTGAAGAGCTTCTGAGTGTGTTGTTGCAGTTCCTTTTCTGATACCCCTTAAAACATACCATAAAATTAGCAGGATACCTATGATCAGCCTACTTATCAGGCTGGGTCTCTTTGGGCACGCATTCTCCATCACACTGCAGGGAAGATTAGCTTTCTGGTCCCTGTTTGGGTTTCCTCATTGAACTCTTCCCTTGGCTAGTGTGGGAGACATCATCAACTTGGGGATCATAATCTGTAATATCCAGTTATATTTTGAATGTAGAAATTCATCATAGATTCTTTTTAAAGATTATCCGTTGAGGGAGAAACTCACATCAAGGACAAAAATGCAGACATGGCTCAAACTGACTCCACTTATGTGTGAAACCTCCTTACAGTCCCTCAGCAGAGAGTGGTTTCTTTCCCTCTATCCCGTCACTTTTCATTTTTTCGAATCATTTTAATTCGCACATGCCGTAGAAGCTTTGCACACGAAGACTTCCTGCCTCTTGCACTGAAGGGTCTATTATACACCTTCATCTTTGCTCATTTCAGTAACTGTGCTCGGAAATTTCACATTCTCCAGAAACTGATTTGGCAGAAACCCAAGAAGCTCAGGAGGTAATGTGCCTGAGGTTGGAGGTCATTTTGAGTTCCATTTCCCAGTAATCTTGCAAAAAAGTGTCAGGTGCAGACTTTTGAAAGGTTAATTTTTTCTCAGATTGTAAATTCTGGCCTCAGATTTTCTTCTCCTCACAAACTGTCACAGGGTCATGATGCTTCCTGGTACTACCCAAATTTGTTTATCATTCATTATAAACTTCTTACTGGAACATTTAGGTTTAGTCTCTGCTTATATTTAGTGTTGCTGTGCATATCTGAGACTACAATTTCCAACTTGGAAAATCTAGCATATTTAGCTTAAAATGTGTCTTTGTGGTAGACGTATTTACAAGCTTGCTTTCTTACTGGTATCACACGGACTATTGAACATGGACAGCTGTAGAGTCATGCGTAGTTGGTGGGGTTAGTGCAGCCACGTGTGTTCTTTGCTCAGGTATTTGACGCCACTGCTAGACTGGACTGACACAATCAGAAACTGGGAGTGGTGATTCCAGTTGCTGCTACCAACTGGCTCTTTTAAGGTGAACAGAATAAATTATCTTTCAGCATCATGACCCAGTGAGATAAGGCTGCCTAGGCACAGGATTATAATAGGAATTATCAGATTGGCTTCCTGAAATAGGAATTTGATTCTGGATTGGCAATCAGAAGGTCTTCTATGTTAACGATTACCAGAAGGTTAAAGTGAGACAAGACTTGGAAACCAAGACACTGTGACAAGGAAGAGTCAGGGTTATGCACAGTTAGGAGTAAGCTCAAGGTCTGGAATCCAGGCATATGGGCATGATGCAGAGAAGAAATCCCATCTCTGAGGTTTAGGCAGCCAGAAATCCAGAATTTTAGGTAGTTTCACATCAAGAACCAGCTTTAGAAGCACAGAGGTAAGTCCTATCTTGAGTCAGGGATTGCTTCACTTCTGGGTTCTCTGGTAGTTCAGACTCTCAACTGAGCGGAGGTAGCCCTTGACCTGTGGGTATCATCAAGGAAGTAGCTAAACACGTATTCTCACCTGGCTGGGGAGGGCTAGGAGAACTAACATCCATAAAGAATCATAAGCCCAGTGAAAACTTGGATGGAATGATGATCCTTACAAGGATAATAATGAGAATAATAATAATAGCACCAAATATTTAAGTATTTAAAAAGTGTTGACATGCTTCAGCTCCTTTCATTCTTTTAGCAACCTGTGTGTAGGTACTATTAATATACCTATCTTTACAAATGAGAAAACCCAGGCATAGAAAATTTTAGTAACTTTCCCAAGATCAATCAGCTAATAAATTGCAAAGTTGAGTTGCATATACTGCCTCTCTCTGATTGTAACTACATAGGCTGACATTACTCCCATGGCATCACCTACCCACAGAAGAAATGAAGATCCTCATGAACAGAAGGGAGTAGGTAAACATGGTAAAGTGGCTGACTTTTAACTAATGCTTCTGACTCTTTTTCTGCTCTGTTCTTTTGATCCTTGCCTGGTAAACAGTCTTTCAGCTGACTCTTGGTCAACTCAGCAGGCGTCTTTTGGGCACCTGTTCCCTGCCTGGTCCCATACTGTGCTGTCTGGGGTTGTCTTTCTCACATGTTCTCATTAAAAGGAAATCAGTTCAGAATAGTAATATTTAACTTCTTTAGATTATACCTAACGCTGTGGTGTGATTGCTTAATATAATTAATTCTGCCATCATTGGATCATTATTTTTTGACTCTTTGTCCTTGGCTGATTATAGACATGATTAAAAACTACTCCAGTGATGTTGCCTTTCAGGCCCTATGACTTCTCTATTCTAGACAAGAATCTTTGTTTCCCTTGTTTCAGATAAGCCTTCCTTGTCCAATTGTTGCTTTTCAGGCTACCTGAGGGGTTGGTGCCATGTTTCTTAGGTCTACAGGAGCACTCTAGCCCACGAAGCTGGTCTTCTCAAGCAATATAATACCTCTACTTCAGCTCAAGAGACAGTTTCTGATTTCACTTAGTACCTGGGCCTATGCAGATGTCCAGTTTTGATACTACTGGCATTTTATGATATTACACTGGCTAGCACATACAAGATTCATGAAAGGTTTTGGCTAATCATATCTCCAAATTAACTCCTGAGTCACAGATCTCTCAGGGTCTTTAGTCTCCTGAACTTTTTCTTCTATCCTACTTTCAGTATGTCTTACATCTCTGCCTCCAACCTTCTGTGTTGCATTATCATTTACATCCTAGTTCCTCATTTTCTCAGACTGTGAAGTGGGGATAATCATTCTTGTGCCTTCCTTGCCCACAGGGGTGGCAGGAGGATGAATGTGTTCTGCTTGTGGAGTCCTTTGGGCCCTTGGGGAACATTACACTCTATTAATTCAAGGCAGTAATATTGAGAAAGGATGACTGTTAGGAACACATATAAATTATCTAGAGTTTGATCATCTCAATTTAAGTTTACCCAGGATATTTTATTAATGCTTGTACAGATTTCAGAGGCTGTGGCAGAACTCTCCAAAGCCATTAAGAGGGTTTTCACGCAAATGCTGATATTAATTTTAGTAAAATATGGGATCTCTCTGTAAGTAAGATCATTAAAATAATTGATTATTGGAGCACAATACTTTATAAAAGTAATCCAGAGAGAGACACTGACTCTCAAGCTAAAAAATCACACAAACTGTGATTTCAGGTCACAAATGACTTTAGTAAGATGTCATAAGGGAAAATATAGAGTCTTGAGAGTCTGACAAGAGGGGTATGCCTGTTTCGTTTCTTTTATTCTCAATAGAGGGGAGCACAAAACTCCAGTCATCCATTTTATAGAAAAAATAAGAGGTAAAAAGCTACTGACTAGGCCACATAGCTGAACAAAACTGACATTGGAGGGTGAAATGGAGCCTAAAGGGATTACACATTCTCAGGCAGTTTTCTGCCATCCCCATAGAATAGGCAGGAAAAGATATCAAGCAAGGTTGAGGGATTCTGCATGAACGGTGAGGCTCTTCCTGGCCCCTATGATAATACTTTATAGAAGCTCATCTTTCCTCTGCTACCTCCTGTGGCGGAGTGTGTGTGCAGGGAGGGGCGGTGGGAGTGGAGGTGCTTGGGGAATAGTGCGGAGATGACCTTGTGTGGCACTGCTCCCATTTCTGGGCTGGCTTGAGTATGACTCCTTACCCTGCCCTGTTCTTACCCTTACTTGGATAAGCTCTTAGAATTAGGCAAAAATCTCCACAACTCACACAGAGCCTTCAGGCAATCATTGCAGCTAAAATCTCTGTCCCATTTCCTCTCTTGACTTCCCCTTGAACTTTATTTATGGATTTAAATTTCTTGTTCTTCTCATTTAGAGGTTTTTATTGAAATCAATGTCCCTTCAAAATGATGAAAGGAAGAGAGGAATTTTAACTATACAAGTAAATAGCCAATCACTGATACATCAGACAACATCCCATCATCCACTCAGGAACCTCTGAAAGGGAAGATTACTTCTGTTGCACATGATGGCTTACTTGATTAAAATATTTAGTGTTTTTTTTTATTCAAATACAGTACCATCATCAAATGTTATCATGAATATTTACATACTCATCAAGATAAAGAGGAGCTTTTCAGATTTTTGTGTTGAGTTTTGTTTGAGTCTTTTGATAACTGAAACAGAGCTATTGACTGTTGTGCTTTTTCTTTCCAGCATATTCACAGAATTGTGACAGCAGGCCAATAGTTAAATTCTTTTGGAGAATGTAAGGGTTCGGAGGAAGAATTTTCTTCAAAATTTCTTTGGCCTGGTCTAATAATTAAATTGACATGAGACAGATTAATGGGAGAAAATCAAATTTAATTGTGTGAGCACAGGGATCTCACATACGTGAGAGAGTCAGAGATCCCACATACACGGGAAGTTCAGAGACAGAAAGGTAAAATGAGGTATATACGAGATCTTGAGCTAAAAAATGGGATAGGGTCCTGAGGCTTCAGAGGGGAGGAGAGTAATTCACGGGACAATAAGAAGAGCAGATGTTCAGTAATTAGAGGTTTGCCCTGACATATAGATAGGTCATAAAAAGCTATTTCTGCTAATAATTCTTATGGGCAAGGCCTCTAACTTAAACTTTGAGAGGGAAAAATTTCCCTACAGTCCAAAGGGTCTTGATTGCCTCCAGCTCAAAACAATCCACAAGCCAAAGTGGCACGTCTTGGGGAGGCCTGTCCTGAACCCTTTCATAAGGAACAAATACTATAGGTCCTGCAGCATTTGCTGTCCTTGGATAGCATAGGGAGGAAAAAGAACTTTCCCTCTACCCTTCTAGGTTCTTGGCTGAGACTCCCCTGTAATGAAAAAGATTAACAGGAGAAAAACGAACAGAAATTTAATAACACGTATACCTCCTGTGTACATGGGAGAAACCCAGGAAACTGAGTGACTCTTTAAAATGGCCCAAGCCAACACCTTAAATCCATCACCAGCTAAAGACAAAGGCAGATGTTGGAGAGTGCATTCAGTTATGGGAGGCTATTAGGAAAAGCACAGTAAGCAAGGGTAAGGTGGTTCTGCAGATTTAAGTCATTGCCTTTTCCACTACTAAGAGTTTCTAGAGATTTAATCATCCTCCTTTCCTGGTACAGAGAGGGAGACACCCTTACAAATGGAGATTTCCCTTATAAATGTAAATTTCTCTTACAAAAGAGTAACTTCTACTAGGTTTTCAGAGCTTCTCCTGTGCCTTCTGTTTTTTAAAAATAACCAGTTCAAAATAATATGCCAAATAGGTATATTTTGGGGTGGCAAATTCTGCTCCTGTTCAATAGTAAAGCTTCTAACAGTATTAGGGCTTGGCAGAACACATGATTCAATTGTCAGCCCCAGAGTGGGTATTTGTATAATTATTTAAAGGTAGGTAGTGTGGCAAAGTGGGAAGGGTATGGAACGTGAGGCCAGAATACCTGTCTATTATGTATTAATTAATCACTGTACCCAAAGCCACATAGCAAGTAAGTGACAAAACTGAAACTCAAACCTGGTTCTGTCTGAGTAGATATCCTGTGCTTCTAAACTCTAGCTATACAGGCTATCATAGGTATAATAACACATCCTATAATAATAACTGCCATGTTGTATTGAGCATGTACCACATGCGAGACACTGCACTTTACATGCGTTATCACTTTTAATATGTCACAACTGAGGAAATAGAAACTTCAAGATATCTCTATGTGGTTTGGAACAAGTCACTTCGTTTCTCTGGACCTTGATTGCCTCTTTTCCCAGGCTTTCTAAGTCTCAACTGCCCACAAAAGGACAATCAAGTGGTGCATGTGATGACACTATTGAGTTCCCTCCGTCAGAACCCCAAGTCCACAAATCCCCCATCCCTCACCCGGTCCCTTTTTGCTTGCTGACACTCTGTGTGGTTTGGCATTGCTAGCTGCTCCTGTGTTTCTGTTTGCCATAGTCTTCGCCAGCTGCCTTCCCGAGAACTTCTGTCCATTCTTACCCTCTCTCTTGTCTCTGTCTTCTACCTCTACTCTTTCCTATCAGCGTTTAAATATACTCATATCTTCCCCCTCTTAAAAACAATCACAAAACTCCTCCTTCAAAACTCTGTGTTCTTCCTGTTAATTCTCTTTCCACTTACAAGTCAAATTTTTTGAATAAATTGCCTTCACTCATCATCTCTATTTTCTTACCTTCCAGTCACTGTTCATCCCACTGTGATCTGGATTCTGTCTTAACTACTGTCCCCTCTCTCCACAGTAATTTCCTATGGCCGTTGTAACAAACTACCACAAATTTAGTGGCGTAAAACAACACCCATTTCTGGTCTTACAGTTCCATAGACGTATGACATGGTCTCACTGGGTTAAAATTAAGATGAGGACAGGGCTGCATTCCTTTCTGGAAGCTCTGGGGGAGAAATCGTTTCCTTGCCTTTTCTAGCTTCTAGAGGCTGCCCACATTCCTTGGTTCATAGCTCCTCTTCCCCCATCTTCAAAGCTGGCAACTTTGGTTGTATTTCTTTGGTTCTCTCTTCCATAGTCACATTCCTTCGGACTACAGCCAAGAAAGATTCCTCACTTTTAAAGACCCATGGGATTAGATTGGGCTCCCCTGGCTAATCCTGGACAACCTCCTCATCTCAAGTTGCTTAATTTAGTCACATCTGCAAAGTCTCCTTTGTCATGTAACCTAACAAATTCAAAGGCTCCAGGGACTAGGACATGGGGGACTTTATTCTGTCCACCACCTCCCTGCCCAAAATATTCTCACTGAACTCACCAAAGACTTCACTGTAGAGAACCCCAATGGGCTCTTGCAATACTTTTCTTACTTTCCTTCTTATCTACATATGACGGTATTGACAAACTCTTCTTTCTTGAAACTCTATTGTAATTTCTCTCCTTTTATGACCAATTCTTTTCTGTCTTTCTGGTCTTCCTCTACTTTGTCCTTTCTACATTGGCCTTCTCCAGAATTCAATCTTCAGCCCAATTCTCTTCTATCTGTACAAACTCTCCTTCTGTTATTTCATCCCTTTCTGTGACTGAAACTGATGTTATATATACTGATGACCATATTTCACAGCCCTACATTGAGTCCAAACCTATATGTCTGACTGCTTAGTCATATCTTTTTAAAATTTTAAGTCTTTAAGCTTTATTTTTCCAGCTTTATTAAGATACAACTGATGAATACTAATGTATATATTTAAGGTGTATAACTTGATGTTTTGATATATGTATACATTGTGAAATGATCACCACACTCAAGTTAAACAACACGTCATCTCACATAGTTACCATTTGTTTTTCAGTGTGGTAAGGACACTTAAGATATACTTTCTTAGCAAATTTCAAGTATACCATGCAGTCTTGTTAACTATAGTCACCATGCTGCGCATTAGATCCCCAGAACGCATTCATCTTGCATAACTGAAATTTTGTACCCTTTGATCAACATCTCATTTCCCCCTCCCTCCTGCCCCTGGCAACCACCGTTATACTGTTTGCTTCTACGAATTTGGCTATTTTAGATTCCACATATAAGTAAGATCATGCAGTATTTGTTTTTCTGTGTCTGGTTTATTTCATTTAGCATAACTGTAATCAAAACAGCATGATACTGGCATAAAAACAGGCATATACACCAATGGAATACAATAGAAAGCCCAGGAATAAATCCACATATTTACAGTCAACTGATCTTCAACAAGGGTGCCAAGAACACACAATGAGGAAAGGATAATCTCTTCAATAAATGGCGACAGGAAAACTGGAGATCTGCATGCAAAAGAATGAAATTGGACCTTTATCTCACATCAAATACAAAAATCAACTCAATGGATTAAAGACTTAAATGTAAGACCTGAAATTGTAAAATTACTAGAAGGAAACAGGGAAAAAGCTTCTTGCATTGGTCCTGGCAATGATTATTTTTGTCATGACACCAAAAGCACAGGCAGCAAAAGCAAAAATAGGTAAGTGGGATTGCATCAAACTAAAAGGCTTCCTCACAGCAAAGAAAACAAACGAGTGAAAAGACAATCTACTGAATGGGAGAAAATATTTGCAAACCATATATCTGATAAGGGATTAGTATCCAAAATATAGAAGGAATTCAAACAAGTCAATAGCAATAAAACCATGGGAAACAAAAACCCCCCAAAACCAACCTGATTAAAAAGTGGGCAAAGGAGCTAAATAGACATTTCTCAAAAAAAGAACACACAAATGGCCCATAGGTACATGAAAAGATGCTCAATGTCACTAATCATAAGGGAAATGCAAGTCAAAACCACAAGGAGATATCACCTCACAGCTGTTAGAATGGCTGTTACTAAAAAGGAAAGACATAAGTGCTGGCGAGGATGTGGAGAAAAAGGAACCCTGGTGCACTGTTGGTGGGAATGTAAACTGGTGCAGCAATTATGGAAAACAGTCTGGAAGTTCACCAAAAAATTAAAAATAGGACTACCATATGATCCAGAAATATCCCTTTTGGGTATATATCCAAAGGAAATGAAAACAAAATCTCGAAGAGACATTTGCACTCCCACGTTCATTGCAGCATTATTCACAATAGCCAAGACATAGAAGCAACCTAAATGTTCTTTGATGGGCAAATGAATAAAGAATGTGGGAGATACACACAGAGGAAAATTATTCAGCCTTTAAAAAGAAGGAAATTCTGCAATTTGTGATAACATGGATGAACCTACAGTCACATCTCTATATGGACATCTCACACATACTTCAAATTCGGCATGTTCAGTCCCCTCCCATCACTCCAAATCAGCTACTTCTCCTGATTTCTTACTTCAGGCAATCATATCACCATCTATCTAATTGCCCAAGCCATACATTTCACAGTATCCTTAGCAATATTCTCTCCCAGGCCAGCACCAACCACATCTAATAATCAATTATGGATGCTACTTTATCTCAGGGGTCCTTTCTGTTCCATTTCTATTGCCATTATCCCAGTCCTTGACCTCAACATGTCTCTCTTGGGATTCCTACAAAGAACTTCTTGCTGCCCTCCCATCCTCTCAATCTGTTCTCCACACCATAGCCAGATGGACCCATTTAAAACTTACCTTCTCAAAGACTGTTCTGTGATTTCCCAGCTTCTTAAGAATAAAATGCAAGCTCCTTAGCTTGGCATATATATATATATATATATATATATATATATATATATATATACCTTTATGATCTGGCCTTATCATCTCATTTTCAACTCACTCCATCCCTTCCCCACCACTCACCCCTGCACCCGTCACCCCTTGTGTCCTGTGATCTAGCATTATTTCATTTTCTCAGGCTTTCATGACTTAGCACATGTTACTTTCCTTCCTGAGAACATTCTTCCTTCTACCTCCCCTATTCTTACCCATTTAAGAATAAAAAAGACAGAAAAAATACTAGGAAGGAGAAACGGGATATAGAGATTAAGACAATTTTAACTATATACATACTTCAAAATTGTTTTTAATTACTCAACTAATACCTTAGTATATAATCTTCTTGCTAAAAATTGTTGAAAAATTTAAATCCTTGCACATAAAGTTCAAGTTCAAGTTCTCTATGGTTACCCACTCCCACTATACGTATTATTCTGCAACTTACTTTTGATTCAGCTTTATGTCTTGGAGCTCTGTGTTAGAACATAGAGATTTACCTTATTCTTTTTAATTACTGCTCATGATTACATAGTTGGGCCATGCTGTTGTTGTATGCAGGCATTCTGGTATTGAAAGGCATTTAGGATGTCTCCTGATTTTTGCTTTTATGAACATTACTACAGGGATTATCCTTGTAAAAATGCCATGTTTTAGGGGCCAGCTTGGTGGTGTAGTGGTTAAGTTCAGCATGCTCTGCTGCAGTGGGCCAGGGTTCGCAGGTTTGGAGCCTGAGCGTGGACCTAGAACTGCTCATCAAGCCATGCTGTGGCAGCGTCCCACATAAAATAGGGGAAGATTGGCAAGAGATGTTAGCTCAGAGCCCATCTTACTCACAGAAAAGAAAAAAAATGCCATGTTGTGAATGTGTGCAAATATTTCTCTATGGTAGATACTAATAGTGTTCCAATGACACTGACTATTGGTTCCTATAATAGACATTATCCGCTTACTTGTTTGTCTCTCTCACTGGTTCACAAGTTCTTCAAGAGAAAGGACTGTATCTAATTGTTTGTGTATTCTTAGGTTTAAACAGAGCCTGGCATATAGTATGTGCTTAAAAAATATTATCAAATGAATGTGCCTGGCTGTTCTCACTAAACAAGGGCTTCTTCCTTAATGCCCAAAAGGCTTCCTTACCTCTCTTTTTTTAGTATTGCCTTAATCTGATTATCATAGTAGTCCTTATGCAGAGGCCCTCTGAACCTTGAGCCTGGGGCAGTGTTTCTCTATATCTGTTGCTCGAGAGAGACCTGTTATAGCTATTGGAGCACACTTTTGAACCACCTGGGATTATCATTTCTTCTCCTGTCTTCACAGGCCAATGTACTTCCATCTCTTGGATGCTGCCTCTTGGGAGATACGCATCTTAGACAGCCTTGCTCTGATCTTCTCCTTCCATGTAAGGTGATAGAAAATTAGCTATCATCTGGATCTTCTAACTATTTTTAATAATTCTGTGTTCCTTATCTGTAAAATGAAGATGATGTCTATCACTTATCTCCCCCACTAGACATATATTAAGAAATAATTAGAACATGCTTTGAGGCTTTCAGAAATGATGCTGGATGTTGCACGAGGCAACTGCATAAAGGAGGGTTTCGCCATTAGTGCATAGGTGTGTGTGCATGTGTGCCCCATCCAGCCCATTATCCTATCCCCTTGGGGTCAGAGACTCTATCTCATTCTGCCTCTACTGCCTGTACCTAGCATTCATGTCTGGCTGTATGGATGTTAAATCAATGTACTCCATATCATAATAGTTAAATAGATATAGCCAATATTGATTTTGCACAATTGATTATGCTAAGTTCTACAGTATAATGTCCATCAGTGACCTAATGCACTTAATGAGTGTCTAGTTTGTGTCAGTCACTGTGCTAGATGCTGTTGATACAGTAGCGCACAAGACAGAGCGTCCCTGCTGTCCTGGGATTTCAGTCTAGCCGTCTCACAGAGAGTTTTGCAAGGGGCGGTGATGGTGAGACTCTTCCTCCTGCTCCCCTACAACACAAGAACCTTCGGATCACTCCGCCCCCCAGGACAGACTTTACTGTTATGCCTCGCAAAAGATGCCTGCCTGATGAGGGGGCGTTGGTGAACACTTCTCATGCAGAGCCCTGCAAAGGGAAAGCAAAGTCATTCTCTTGTAGAATCCATCATGGTATGTGGAGATACAGAATGTATTCCTCCAGGACCCCCCCTCAGTTTTTCCTCACAAAACCATACTGTTTATCGATGCTATTTTGTCATTGTTCTCCAGCGTCCTTTATTCATTCCCATGCTTTACTCCAAAGCCTTCAGTGCCCTTCTGTTTCCTATGAAAATTAGCTCTTCACTGTCTAACATTGCATACTACATTTATTCCCATTTCTTGGCCTTCCTTTGCTTGTTTTGCCTTCAGCCTGTTATCCTTTGTTTATTGCTGCCAAACTGGTTTTTCAAGGTTCAGCTCCTATCCTTCCCTCTCACTGCTACTCTGATCCTCCATCCTCTCATCTATCTTCAAACCCGACTTATGAACAAATGCCAACAGGCTTTCTCAGGATTGCCTATATTCTCTCCCCAATAACACTGTAAGCCCTTAGAGGGCTGATTCCTTGTCTTTTATCCTCCACACTATGAGGCACAGAACAGGAGATCAATAGAGAATTTTTACGAATCTTTACAAATTTAGAGCAGCACCATTTAAATGCCATTTGTAAACAGATGAATGGGTGGGACATGCTTGAGTCAAACAAATTAGGTTATGCATGTGTTTCTGTAACATTTATTTCATTCAACATTCAAGTAACGTTTATGAATCATCTCTATGTGCCAGGTACTGTGCTAGATTCTAGTGATTCATGGATAAATAAAATGGCCCTTTGCCCTCAAGAATCTCAAGATCTAGTTAGACAACATGAAGGTTAGCAAATGAATACGGTACCGTATTAGAAGTGCAATGATGGAGGTTTGCCACGGAGGTGTGATGACAGTTCAGGAAGGCTGGCTTCCATCTCCCTGAGTGTGGTCGGGAAAGGTTTTGCAGAGGAAGTCAGGCTTGAGCTGAATTTGAAGGAGACATATGATATAAGAAACATTTAGCTTCTTGGAGACACTGAATCCCATCTGCTTATGAGATTATTGGCCAAACCAAATGTAGATAACTTACATCAACCCCAATCTGATGGGGGGAAGATGCTTTCCCTTTGGAGGTATTTAGGCGTCTCAGGCCTTCTGGTACCTTCAATGCAGGAAACACTGAGCAGCCAGAAAGAGGTTTTAGATTTCCAGAATCTGAGCAAGCTGGTACTTCTCAGCCGAACAAGGCCATTTGGATTAGGTGCCAGTTTAACATAATAGCTGTTTGAAGTCTTCAAAGTACACTTATAAAAACAAAGTGGCAGGTTTACGGAATGTATTCAGCACCTAAGGTTCCTATTGCTTGGCTAAACTTCATTATCCCTGTCGAATATCTCTAATGCTAAATAGTCATAATCACTCCTTTGTCTAAGAATAAATACAATTACTGACTATCCAAGGTAAGGGAAATTAAATTGGCTTAGCAAGCTTTCCCATGCCACCTCCAAGCTGAAAGAACACAAAACTCTATTAAATTCTTATTTCTTGGCTGCACACGTTTCAATACTCTGTGTATGTTAATGTGTGGAGAAACTGTTCAATTTATAACAAATGCAAACTTTGAAGCATTGCTAAGAAAGCAACATTTTGGCATTTAACTGCAAAGGCAGGAGGCCTGAGTTGACACTTCCAAACCTTTGGAGACTAACACCCTAACTACTCTGGAGGCAGTTCATCTTCTGTTGATGTCTCAAATTGGCTGTTGGGTTCCCAGAAGCAGCAGGACAGTCAAGAGAATCCAAGGAGAAGCTGCAGTTCTGGCTAGACTTGTAGGAGAGCAGGTGGTTAGGAGTAATTAAGGACTGATTCCTGGTGGCCTCTCACCAACATAATTAGGCGCCTTCAACCACTAATGAATCCCATACTCATGTTGGGCTGTTTAAACCATCCAAGAGAGCCGTGGCCGCAGAGATGTGTCTTGCATCACATTCAGTGATGACCTGCTGGGCTCTCTGTCTCCAGAGCTCTCCAGTTTTCACAACTGAGGGCGTTTTTAATCACCTGTAAGTTCAGCTTAGCTCTAGACTCTGGGGCCAGTCCTGTCTGAGACAGTGGGATTTTGAGGGGCTCTAGGGCAGTAGCTTAGCGTCCTAGGCATTACGTTTGATCATGATTTGCCCTCGTCTACTGGTCTAACAATTCAGATTTTCTTTTGTTCTTGTGACAAAGACCTGTGCTTGCACCCCAGCCCCTATAACTGGGTTTCTGTGGTAGACACCCTGCCTCGAATCTTTTGGACCTAGCTTCCAGCCTTGTTCTTTCTCTAGTCCTCTTAGAGATTGGAGCGCTGCCCCAGACTTTACCCCATTGGGTTACTCTGCTAATTGCTACCAGACGAGAAGTTCCTGGATGTCTAATGCTGTGTGCCGTCTCTCTGCCGGACTAATCACTGTCTTCCTACTTCTGGATGATCCTCATGCTGACCTTCTGCTTACCTCAACAAGCTGTCCCATTCTTCCAGCTTTGTGTCAGAAAAATTCCTCCCAAGGCCACTTCTCAAATCCTGAGTCCTGTGTTTGTCCTCTTTTTTTTTTTTTTTTCAGGCCTCAGCAAACAGGCACTTGATCTGTTTTCTTTGCCTCTTAGTAGCTATCGCCACCAGGGTTTGCTCTTGGAATTCTGCTCTCAAAGACCAACTAGGAAATGAGATAGCTTTACCTGCCCACACGTTGCTTGTTAACCTTGAAGACAAGTCCATAGGCCCAGTTCTTTTTAAGGCTTTTCCCTCTAATCACGGAGAAATAAAGAGGGAAAGTTATAAAGTAAAAAGTTCTTATAATCCTTCTCTGTAATTCTTAACACCCTTGCTGGTTTGTTGCATTGATTTATGTCTCATTCTTTTATTTGTCCCTACTTTTTTTTTTTTTTTTACCATATTTCCAATTTATTCTTCCCTGTTCTATTCCAGAAAACCTTGCTTCTGTGAAAATCCCTTATCCTAGAAACTTTGTATGTTCATTCATCCATTCAACAATATTTGAGTGCCTATTAAGTGCTAGGCACTGTTATAGACACTAGAAATATAGTGTAGAAAAAGGAAAATCATGCTCCCTGCTGTCATGGAGCTTATCTTCTAGTTGGGGGGAGATTAGTAATGAACACATAAAAAAAGAACATATGTAAGAAAATATCAGATAATAGTAAGTGATATGCAGTGACTTAAAAGACAGTAATGGGAGAGTGACTGGAAGCCTATTTTTGATTGGGTTGTCAGATAGCATTTAAGAGGAGGTGACTTTTATGCTTAGAATTGAATGATACAAAGGAGACAAGAATGTAAGAATCAGGAGAAAGAACATTCCAGAAAAAGAGAACAATGAGTGTAAAGGTTCTAAGACAGATACCAGTTGGCATTTTTAAAGACAGAGAGAAGGGCACTTTGAATGAAGCATAGTGGATGAATGGGTGGAGGGCGATATGAATGAGGTAAGAGAAATAAAGTCAACAGGACTTATTCTTGGGCTGGATGCTAGGGAGTGATGAAGGAAAGAGTGGATCAGGGATGACCCCTAGATTTTGGATTGGCCATTGTGTATATTTAGTAATATGGCTTTCTGAAGTGGGGAAGACTATTGAAGAGTTTGGAAAGAGACCTTGTTAGTTGTTTTAGGGCATTTTAAGTTTGAGATGCCTGTCATACATGCAAATGCAAATGTTAGGTAGTGGTTTAGGACTAGAAATATAAATCTGAGAATTCTCAGTATATTGACTATAATTAAATCCATGGGACTGCATAAGATTACCTAGTGGACGTGTGGATAGGTTAGAGAATGGTGCCTAGGTCTGAGCCTTAAGACATTGTAATATTACGAGGGCTAGCAGAGGAGGATCCAGCAATGGAGATTGAGTAGAAACAACCAGTAAGAGGAAAACTAAGGGCATAGTATCAAGGAAGGCACATGAAAAAAGTGTTTTGGGGTTGGCCCAGTGGCGCAGTGGTTAAGTTCGCACGTTCTGCCTTGGTGGCCTGGGGTTCGCCGGTTCTGATCCCAGCTGCAGACCTATGCACTGCTTGTCAAGCCATGCTGTGGCAGGCATCCCACATATAAAGTAGAGGAAGATGGGCATGGATGTTAGCTCAGGGCCAGTCTTACTCAGCAAAAAGGGGAGGATTGACAGTAGATGTTAGCTCAGGGCTAATCTTCCTCAAAAAAAAAAGTGTTTTAAAGAGAAGGGAGTGGCCGACTATGCCAAATGCTACTGAGAAATTAAGTAAGAGCAAAAGTGGCCATTGGATTTCACTACATGAAATGTCATTGATGACTTTTAACTATAGTGGTTTCAGTGGTATAGTGTGGACAGAAGTCTGAGTGGAGTGGGTTGAAGAGAGAATGCAATATGAAGGAGTATAGACAGAGAAATACAACTCTTTGAAGAAATGGTACTGGGAAAGGGATCAGGGCAATTGATGATATATAGAAGGAGATGGAATGTCAAGGTATTTTTTTTAAAGGTAGGAGGCACTATGTCATGTTGTCTGCAAATAAGAATAATCTAATAGAGAGGGAGAAACTGAAGTTGCAGGAGAGGGCATAAGCATAGGACTGAAATTCTTGAGTAGGTAAAATAGAATGAAATGAGAGCACAAGGAGAGGGGTTTGACGATAGCAAGTCTGTCTGAAAATTCAATTGAGGCAAAATAAAAGGTGATCTCTAGTCTCAAGTGGATATTTTTCATTCATTTCTAAGTCCCTAAAGGTCACATGCCCCTTAGCAATGATCTCTCTGCAGGCATTTGCTCTTGATGCCTCCTTCCAACATTTCTTATTGGGACTTTCACAGATACTCTACCTTACTTTGATCTGGCTGCCTAGGCTCCAGGTCCCAGTCTGTTCTTCAAGCAGCTGAGCCCTGGCTCTCTAGGCTTTGAGCACAGAAATCCCAGAGCTTAGGGAAGCTCATGCAGGGCCTCATAGATATGGTAAAGAGTTTGGTTTCTTACTTGTTTGTTTATTTATTTCCGCTTTATTGAGATATAATTAACATATAATATTGCATAAGTTTAAGGTGTACAATGTGATGATTTGATACACACATATATTGCAAAATGATGACCACAATAGGGTTAATTTACACCTCCATCACCTCACATAATTACCTTTTGTTGTGTGTAGTGAGACCATTTAAGATCTACTCTCTTAGCAACTTTCTAGTATACAGAAATGCAATTGGAAGACACTGGATAGTTCTAAATAGGAGATTAAGTGATGTGATATACATTTGAAGATGATGACTCTTACTATTCTGTATATAATAGATTGGAGTGGGCAAGAGTGGAAGCTGAAGGAGCCCAAAGGAGACTGTTGCAATGTTCTAGATGAGAGACGATGGTGAGTCGTGACTACTAGTGTGGAAGCAATGGAGATAGGGAGAAGTAGACGGCTTTGAGAATTATTTCAACTCAGTTCTATGATTTGATAAAATGTTACTACTGCTTAAATGAAAGGAAAATTGATTTAATAAAAAGAAATAAGCATATAATTAAAATTTTAGTTGCTAATATGTAACTGTGAGATAATTATGTGCTAAGGAAATGACCTATATAAAAGCACTTGGCACATAGTGGGTGCTCAATTAAAAAGTGTTATACCTGTCTTAAAATTTACCTTAGAGGGTAAATAGTTGACTTGTTGTTATGGGGTACTAACGTACCATAAATATAGCCTAAAACCATTACTTGGAATTTTTCAAATTAATGGATACATTCCAAATCATTAAAATAACTGCAAACTCATTTCCAGCCCAGGCATCCTTCTGCATGGTTGTCTTCCAAGGGATAATAAGCACACACACGCATAATCATTAAAATTAATTCTGATCATGTATGCATGCTGTAGCAGGTGTACCAAGGGCTCTGCCCATTTGTAATTCTGTCCTTTGGTATTTAAAGAGTAATGCAAGCTTTGTCTCTGGCATCGAGACATTATCCATTCATTACGACTGGGCAAACCAAGTTGTTTATATAAGAATGGATCCAAGTGTTGGCTTAGTCCTGAAGGCTAACCACTACCACACTAGACAGTGTGATTCTCAGTTTGCATTTTAAAAGACCACTGTAATAATTGGTTATCATAGGAAACCGCACAGCATTCCTGGGAGAAAAATCAAGACTCTCCAGATTACAGAGCATGGCTATGGTCAGACTAAGATTGACATTTCTTTAGTGGGCGTTTGGGGGACCATCTAGTTATAGAAGAGGCTTTGTCTCAGGGAATATTAGAGAGCAGGCAGGCAAAGTAGGGTGGGGGCCAAATCATGGAAAGGTTTTTAGCCCTAACTAATGAGTTTGGACTTAATCCTGATTTCAGCAGGAAGCCACTTGAGCATTTTAAGCAGGGGATTTTGAACATGATTTTCTTTCAACTTCCTGAATATAGGATTTCACTTTACTTATGGTGAGCATCAGGGAGATAGTCCCTCAGTGGGCCTTTTATAGCTCAGCCCCAGTGGCTGCTTAATATATTTTCTTTTTTATCAAGCCTCATCTCTCAGTCTATTGAATTTGATGGTCATTTACCAAATGCCTATCATGAAAAAGGCACTGTGCTAGGTATTTGTTGTTTGTTTAGTAGCCATCTCATGTCTAAATCCTTAGGCAGCAGGAGTTCTGAAAAAGTTATCTTGAATAGGGAATTAAACCTTTAAATGCTCAGATTTAGTTTTCTCTCTGTGGATTATTTATTTTATGGTTCAAATGATTAACCCAGAGCTGCTAGATCCTTCCCATGACTTGACGGTCACCCCTGCCATTATGCAATGTCACTTCCTTTGCCAGTTCACTATCGCCTCTAGGATCAAGTCCAAATGCCTTGGCTTGGTTTACCAGGCTCTTCACAAATCTGGCCTCCACCAGCCTTTCAGTCTTATGTTTTCTATCCTTGCACTCTCACCCCGATGCATTTCACATTCAACTTTCTCTAAGTACACTATCCAGATTACAGAGCAAGCTTGACTTTGTGGTCTTGATTTTCCCCCTTAGTATATCACGATATTCTATGTTTCTGTGGCTTTGTATGCTATTGCGATTCATGAGGATGTGTCAAATCCCTTGGTGAGTTGAGACTGAAAAAAATTCAGTGTTGCACTAGATTGCAAACTCCTTTTATTTAAAAATTATGTCTTTGGGTGGTGAACATGATGTAATCTACACAGAAATCGAAATATAATGATGTACACATGAAATTTATATAATGTTACAAAGGAATGCTACCATAATAAAAAAAATAAATTAAAAAAATTCTGACTCCGTAGAATTCTAGATTCCATCAAAAAAAAGTAAAAAAATCAAAATTGTGAGTTATTTCCAGGCAAGTACTATGTATGGTTTGTCTCTGTCTCTCTTCTTCCTTCCAGGGCCTCACTGAGTGGCTGGCAGATAGGAGGTGGCCAGTACAAGTCAGTTAAATGAATGCATGTACAGAAAATTCAAACTCATTTTTGTATAGCCTAAGCCAAGCAGAATCAGGATAATGAGTTTCCTAGAGGCCAGGGGGTGTGTAGTGCAGTGGGCAGAGAAAGGGGGGGGATGGGTGGAGAGAGCCTGCAAGTCAATGGGCAGAAGTTTTGATTATCTACTGTTTTAGATCATCTGCCTCACTGCTTCCCTCCATTGGTGTGTATAATTGAGAGCAAGGAATGGATCTTCTGGTTAATTGGCTTTTCTAGTTAACCAGTAGTTGACTGGAAAGCTTTCTTCTTTTGGAAAAAATCCTCTCTAACATATAGTAAATACTATTTTGTGTCAGTGTAATACAAGGAAAAAAACCTTTTTGTGATTCAGGAATCATCAACATTGTAAATACTACTCTATTATATAATCAGCAATAATTTAGTAAGCATATATTAGTCTGTACTTAGTGCAAAGCCCTGTGGAGGATACAAAGTGAGTAAGATCTGCAGAATGGACAGGAGCCTGCAGAGTGCTTTGGGAGAAATTCATGGAGGAAATAGCTCAAATGCTGGCACTTGAAGAATGCTTGAGGCTTAGGTCATGGAGAATGGAAGGGACAGAGATGTAATCCACGTTGTGAAAAACATGAGTGTGGAGCAGCAAGGCATACACAGCAGATTGTAATTAGGGGCTGAGGAGCATTAGCTATAGCTACAGAATGCAGATATGAGGGGTGAGAGCATTAGAGGAGAGCTAGGGGGTTAATTTTGGATGGCTTCAAATGTCAAGCTAAGAAATATGGACTTTATTTTTTAGGCAACTGGAAGCTAGGAAAAGATTCAATTAGATCCTTAGTTTAAGAGGCTAACTCTGGCAGTAAGTGTGAAGGATGTGTACTAGAGGCAGAGGAACCAAATATAACGCTATTTCAGTAGCCCATTCACTCACCCATTCACTCATTCACACATACATTAACTATTCAAGTATTAAACGAGCATCTCTTTGGGCAAGGCAGTGTTCTGACCTGGAGGAGAAATTGCAGGTTGAAGGAAGGCTAAACTAAAAAGAGGGAGCGAAAAAGCTGAAGAGAGAAATCAAGGACAGGGATGCAATTTTAATGTTATAAAAGTAGAAATTGGGTCAATTCTAGATTTTCATCCTGGAATCATGCTGAAAGGCTGATTGGGGTGCAGGAATAGGAGTGGGATTCTAGCTGTGGGATATTGATGGTCGCTGCCAGAGCAAAGAGTATGGCAGGGACCAAGCGCTGGTTTGGAGATAACAGGCAGAACTGCCTTTCACACTCCACAGCCTCAGAGAGCATAGGAATCCTAGAGGATGCATCCTTAAGCATGAGAAAATAGGCTTCATTTCAAATCCCACTGGGACTTTGGGAGTGGCTTGAACTTAGGTCAGCTGTTACATTCTATTTGCTTTTAATTGGCTGCTGGAAAGGGCAGCATAACTTGAACATCTGCATGTACCCGTGGAACACAGGTGGAGGTCTAGGGTGAAGCTGACAAAGTTGGTCTCGATTAAGGAGGAGGACAGTATTAACTGGTTTAGATTCATTGGTACCAAATTGACAGAATTTACTTATTAGATTTCAGAAGTGACATAAAGAGAAGGGTAGCTTTGAGGTTGTTAATACCATAAGTAGATAAATCTTTCCACACATTTTGTCTCTTTTGCCTCATCTGCCGAATGAAGTGGTTGAAATAGATCAACTCTGTGGTTGGGAGAACAATGGTGCCTCAAAGTTGTCCATGTCCTAATGTCCAGAACCTGGCAATGTGTTAGGTTATATGGCAACAGAGGATTAAAGTTGCAGATGGAATTAAGGTTGCTAATCGGGTGACCTTGAAGAGATTATTTTGGATTATCTGAGTGGACTTAATGTGATCACAGAAGAGGCAGATTCAGAGAGATGGCATCATGAGAAAGACTTGACCAACCACTGCTGGCTTTGATGATGAAAGAGGCCACAAGCAAATAAATGTAGGCAGCTTCTAGAAGCTGGAAAAGACAAGGCAAGGAATTCTCCCATAGAACCTCCAGAAAGGAATGCAACTTCGCCCACACCTTGATTTCAGAGCAGTGAGACCTATTTTGGACTTCTGACCTCCAGAACTGTAATCTAATAAATTTGTGTTGTTTCAAGTCACTAAACTTGTGGTAGTTTGTTACAGCAGCAATAGGAAACTATTATAAATTCAACGACCTAATTTCTTCCAAGATTCCTTAATCTAAAAGTTCTTAACAGGGATACACATCTTAATCATGTATTGCTGTAAAAAAAAAAAAAAAAAAAAAACCTGAGCCCGATTTCCAGAAAGTTGGATACTATAGAGCTGAGGTAGGGCTCTGCTATCTTAGTTCTTAAAGCTTCCACAAGTGATTCTGATATACTCTTCTTTCTGAAAATTACTGTAATCTCTCCTCCAATGTCTGTCTAGATGAAAAGAAAGAACCAAACAATAGAGTCGTACAGTTATAGCTGTGGAAATCAAGGTGACGGAAAATGAGCATGAGAGGCAGGCTGTGAAGCCTTAAATTTGTAACCCTGTTTTTAGTCTTCATATCTTAGAAAGCTGCAAGAGAATCACTTGAGTAGAAGCTGCTCACCTGCTGTGCTTATTAAACAAACTTATTGCTGCAGAAAGTTTTTGATAGTATGTAATTGTAAAAATATCCTTTCTTCCTTGTCTTTGCATAAAGCAAATTATATTGTCTTGCTTTACAGTATTTTTTAGGTCAGAACATATTAAAAAAACAAATCTCTGGGGGCTGGCCCAGTGAGGTAGTGGTTAGGTTCATGTGCTCTGCTTTGGTGGCCCAGGGTTCACCGGTTCAGATCCCAGGTGCAGACCCAGAATTGCTAATCAGGCCATGCTGTGGCAGGTGTTCCACATATAAAATAGAAGAAGATGGGCACAGATGTTGGCTGAGGGCCTCTCTTCCTCAGCAGAAAGAGAAGGATTGGCAGCAGATGTTAGCTCAGGGCCAATATTCCTCAAAAAAAAAAAAAAAACACACACACAAAAATCTATGGGTGAGTCATTTTTACATATTCTCAGACTTGGAACTCTACAAAATCATTCAAAGATCATTTTTCAAAGAACTTTTAGCCAACATAGAGTTCTATGAAGTCCCTTTCTTGGACATCTTTTATTCCATACACTCAGTAACCTTGGGTAGTTATTAACATTAAATTCTTTTCAGGACAATCCCCCAATACTTTTTTTTCTTTAGTGATGTCCTATTTTAGAACCTGTTTATGTCAATCATTTCCTATTTCCTCTTAAGGTTTTTTCACATTTAGACTTCTTTGGCAGCTGGACATTTTCAGGATACCACAAAGATATTTAAACCTTTTTATTGCATAATCTCTTTTAAGTGAGAGAAATAGAGAAGCAAGGCAGGAAGGATGAAAAAAAAAAAAGCAAGGCGAGGTTCTAAGGTAATCCCGTCGGACTTCCTATTGGTTCCAGTCCAGGAGCATGAGCCTCAGGTCAGCCAGGTTGGAGCAGTTACTCATCAATGCAGAAATCAGTCAGTCAGCTTATGGCCATCTCTAGATCCTCAGGGACAGCTGGCAGAGTCTTAGGGGCAGGGCAATAAGGAATGGGACCTTTGGGTTCAGGGAGTTAAATAAGATTCCTTGTAAAGACAGAAGACAGGCCTGAGGACATAAGGGCTTTGCTGAAAATGAGGGATAACTGCAGTGATTAAACACTCATTTTAGCTCATTACCACAGGGGAGTGACAGTCCCAGTGGCAGCACATAAAGCAGGGGAAGTAGACCAAGTTAAAGCAACAGGAAAGCAGGCCTTCTGTATGCCAGCACCAAAGGAGCTTCTGTCATCACAATCTGCCTGTGACATGTAAGTGAGGTCACTTCACATGAATAATGCATGATGGCTAAGAGGGAGGAAAACAAGCTTTCACATCCAGCTGGGGCCTGAAATTTTGAATTATATCACAATTTATTATGAGAGGATGGCTCCCTACACTTCTATGGGATTGCTGCTTCAGTGGCTTTCTTAGTCTCTGCTTTGTTTGCCTTTCTATTTAATAGGCGTAGCCCTCCCTGACATAGCCCAGATATACTAATCCTATCTTTACAGGCCATTAGTAAGCGCCATACGATATGGAGACAGAGTCCTGGACGGGGTGGTTGGTGGCTTAAGTGCCAGCCATTGTTCTGACACTAGCTAATGATGTGATTAGGTAGATCATTTAAACTCTCTGTGAATGGGTATGAAGATTCTAATTTTATAGGGCCTTACAGACACATCAAGGATCAAATGAGATGTGAATGAGTACAAAGGCTCACTAAAAATATATAAACCTACATATAAACTATATATAAATACATAAGCCTATACCATGCAGGGTGTGATGGTTATCATCGATAAGGTCTCTCCATCTGGACTAGTTCTGTTTCATCCGCAGAACAAAAAGGATCTTCCAAATAAGAGAATGATATCATGAATAAATGACCTATATACAGAAGCACAGAAATAGGGCAATGTTGTCAGCACCTATAAATTATCACCATGTCAAGAAGCAAAGGCTACCTCCTTCTACAGTTTTACAGGCTTGTTCTGGAGCTTTGTGTAGGTAGAATCAGACTTAGGTTTTAAACTATGACAAAGTAATTGTAGCTCTTCTCAATGAGTATCATTTCCCTAGGAATAGTGTGCTTTTAAAATTTAAAAAAGGGGGCAAGCAAGTCTGCTTCTGGACAAGATGGAGAAACAGGGCCCAGATTGAACTTCTCACTTGAAACAACCAAATAATGGACAAAATAAATGAAATAATGATTTGTAAGACACTGGTCTTCAGGCAATGAAGGCAGCGATCCACAAGACAACCAAAGCTACTCCTATGATTGCCCTAGATTTCTGCCTGGAGAGAACTTCTAGGTCATACTGCAGGGAGGGGCAACCCAGGCAGAATGCAGTGGACTCTCTGTGTTGAGGAGATGGGACTGAGAGTCCAGGGAGACCAAGGCAGCTCCAGTTCACAGGACAGAGTAATGGGGAGGAAAGAGCTGTACATACAGAGAACTCTAGAGATGTGCAGAAAACTCCCTTTGAGTATTCAGATGACTTCAGATCAGCACTTGTGAAGGAAGAAATTACCCTAGGTTGGGGAAAGGAAACATCTGAAAGGACTGAAGATAACAGTGCTTGGCACTCACACAGGGCTGGGAATAGTGCCTGTTCCTACTGGCTAGGCTGGAAAACCTCAAGATTTATAAGGCACTGGGTAGAGTAAACATAAGGATTTCAATTGAGCCGTGGAAAAATAATTATCCCTAGACTGAACACTGCTGTGATCTCACCTCACAAATCTTAACAGCAAGACCCAAAAGGATCAAACTGTTTTCAAGTAACTTAACTGCATCCATGAACACAGCTCAAGAAAATTTATAGAAATACAAAAATAAGCAACCAACAAGAAAAAAAATCACAATGCATGACATCCAATAAAAAATTAGCAGTCATACAAAGAAATAGGAAAATTCAATTCAAATTGATGAAATTAATCATTCAATTAATCAATCAATCTAAATTGAACTAGAATTGATACAGATATTAGAATTAACAGATAAGTAAATTAAAACAATTATAAGTGTATCCTATATGTTCAAAAACTTAAATAGAGACATGGAAGACAAAAACATGGACCCAAATTGAAATTCTAGAGATGAAAAGTACCATGTCTGAGATTAGAAATACACTGGATGGGATTAATGGGAGATTAGACATTGCAGAAGAAAATATTAGTGAACTTGAAGACACAGCAATACCAATTATCCAAAATGAAATACAGCAAGAAAAAAGAATAAAATAGAACAGAGTATCAGTGAGCATAAGATCTCTTATGGATCTTATAAGTTCTAAGATCACTTACACATAATTTCAGTCTCTGAGCAGAGAGAAAGGGACATTGAAAATATATTTGAAGAAATAATAGCCAAAAATGTTGCAAATTTGATGAAAACTGTAAGCCATCAGATCCAAGAAGCTAAATGAATCTCAAGTACAAGGAACATGAAGAAAATGACACCAACACATATCAGGATCAAAATTCTTAAGTCACTGATAAAGAGAGAACTAGATAGAAAGCAGAGAAAAAGTCACATTATGTACAGAGGAACAAAGATAAGGATGGCAGCAGACATTTCGTCAGGAACCATGAAAGCAAGAAGATAGCAGAAAAACATCTTTAAAGTACCAAAAGCAAAAAAAAGCAGAAAATCTGTATTTCTATATCCAGTGAAAATACCTTTCAAAAATGAAGGTGAAATAAAGACTTTTTCATATATATGAAAGCTCAAAGAATTTATCCCTAGCAGACTCTCACTATAAGAAATGTTAAAGGAAGTACTTCAAGCAGAAAGAAAATGATACCAGATATAAATCTGTATCTACACAAAGGACATCTGTATCTATACAAAATAATAAAGAATGTACTGTGGGGTTTATAATATATATAAAAGTAAAACATATGACAATAGTACAAAGGTCAGGAGGAGAGAAATGGAGGTATTCCACTTTAAAGTACTTGTACTACACACACAAAATGACGTAACATTATTACTTGACAGTAGACTGTGTTAAGTTTAAAGATGTATGCTATAAACCCTAAATCAATCACTAAAATAAAATATAACAAGTTATATCGACTAAGCCAAAAAAAAGATGTAAAACGGAATCATTAAAAAATATTCAATGAATACAAAAGAAAGCAGAAAAAAGAGAACAAAGAACAGATGGATAAATAGGCAACAAATAGAAAGATAATAGACTCAAACCTAATGCTATCACCTTATCACATTAAATGGAGATGTTTTAAGCACTCCAATTAAGAGACAGATATTGTTACATTGGATTAAAAAAGCAAGACCCAACTATAGGCTGCCTAGAAGAAATACACTTTAAACATAAAGACACAAATATGTTATAAATAAAAGATGCAAAATAATACCTTGCTAACAAAAAATACCTTGCATATAACATGCTAATAACTAGCTGAGTGGCTATATTAATATCAGACAAAGTAGATTTCAAAACAAAGAATATTACCAAGAATACAGAAGGTCATTTCATAATGATAATGGGGTCAATTCATCAAAAGAACATAAAAATCTTAAATGTGTATGTAGCTAATAATAGTGCTTCAAAATATGTGAACAAAAACTGATAGGACTGCAAAGAGAAATAGACAAATCCATAATTATGGTTGGAGATTTCAATGTCCCTCACCCAGTAATTAATAGTACAAGTAAATGGAAAATCAATAAGGATATAGAAAACTTGAGCCAGAATATCAACCAACTTGAGCTAATTGACGTTTATAGAATATTCTACCCCACAACAGCAGAATTCACATTCTCTTCAAGCACATATGAAACATTTACCAAGATAGATCACATTCTGGGCTATAAAACTCGTTTCAACAAATTTAAAGGATTCACATCATACAAAGTATATTCACTGACCACAATGGAAATCAAGGTAGAAGTCAGTAACAGAAAGATCTCTGAAAAATCCCTAAGCATTTAGAAACTAAATAACACACTTCTAAATAACCTATGGATGAAAAAATAAATAAAAAAAGAAATTAGAAAGTATTTGAACTGGATGAAAATTTTAAAAAACCAAATTTGAATTTGTAGGATAATGCCAAAGAAGGCACTAGAGGAAAATCCATAGCGCTTAATGCCATACTAGAAAAAAAGAAAGATCTTAAGTCAAAGGTCTCAGCCTCCACCTTAGGAAACCACAAAAAGCAAAGCAAATTAAACCAAAATATGCAGAAGAAAGGAAATAACAAATATCAGAGAAAAAATAACAATAGAGAAAAATAAATAAAACTCAAACCTGGTTCTTTGAGAAGATCCATAAAATTAATAAACTTCTAGCCAGACTGATCAGGATAAAAAAGAGAAAATATACAAATTAGAATACCGAGAATGAGAGAGGCAATATGTCTACATATTATGTAGATACTAAAAGGCTAATAAGGAAATTATGAACAACTTTATGCCAATAAATCTGATGACTTAGATGAAATGGACAAATCCTAAAAGACACAAACTACAGAACCACATGTAAGATAAACTGGGTAACTTGAATACATAAATATCTAGGTTTTAAAAATCAAGTTTGTACTTAAAAACCTTAGCAGATCCAGATGGCTCCACTGTGGAATTTTGCCCGATATATGAAGAAGAAATAATATCAAGTGTATAGAAACTCTTCCAGAAAATCGAAAGAGAGGGAATAATTTCCAAATTGCTCTGAGTCCAGCATTGTCATGATATCAAAAGTAGACAAAAGACATTACAAGAAAACTACAGACCTATATCCCTCATGAGCATAGATGTAAAATTTCTAAACAAAATGTTAGCAAATCACATCTAACAGTATGTAAAAACAATAATACATCATGACCAGGCAGAGTTTATCCCAGGAATTCAAGCTTAGTTTAGAATTTGAGAATCAGTCAATGCCATTCACCACATTAGCAGATTAAAACAGAAAAGCATTTGACAGAATCTGACATCCATTCCTGACAAAACCTCTCAGCAAACTAGGAACAGAAGGGAACTTCCTTGACCTGATAAAGGGCATCTACCAAGCTAATGTCATACTTAAGATGAAAGACTAAATTAATTTCCTCTAAGATTAAGAGCAAGAATTCCAGAGAGGGGAAGCATTCCCACCAGAGTCAAGAAGAAGGACTCTTTTCATTCATCCAATATCCCTACCACGTTTTCCAGAATTATCTTGCATTTGTAACTGGAAATTTGTACCATTTGACCCCCTTTACCCGTCTCTCCTACCCCCACCCCCTACCTCTGGCAATCACCAATCTGTTCTCTGTCTCTATGAGTTCGGGTTTTTTTGTTTGTTTGTTTCTAGATTTTACAAGTGAGATCATACGGTATATGTCTTTCTCTGTCGGACTTATTCCACTTAGCATAATGCTCTCAAGACCCATCCATGGTGTACAAGAAGCCGCAACAGACCTCCTGACTTTTTGTTCAGTGCTTCCCCTGCACAGTTTTGTCTTTCTCTGTTTACTGCACAGCTCCTTGTTTGTATTGCAGTGTCGTCATTTGGCCCGCCGTTCTCGAGTAAGGTTTCTTTTTCAGCTGCTAGATTCCTAAACTTCCTATAAGACTGTATAGGAGAGTGTAGGCACTGAGGGGGGTGGTGTCTCTACACTACTTTTTCTACTTACTCTGCCTTTGTTCTGTCTCTCCTTCTGAACATCACTGCCTCTATTGGTCATACCAGCTCTTTCGTCTGTTCTGCTTTTAAAACCACAAGTTCTTTCTTTTCTGCCTCTAGGTATTTGGAAGTTCCTTTTGGTCCTCATCCTTTTCTGATCATTTCTCTTTCCCAATTCATTGAATGTTATGTTTGCCTTGTCAAAAGGATCAAAGAATTTCGTCTGTGTTGTCAGTAGGGATAGTGATGAAGTATGCTGTCTAGTATAAACCGTTGGTATTTAGGGACTTCTCTTTCCCCCACATAAATAAATCTATTAAGGAATACATTGGGTGCCTCTGGGGAACACTTTTTTAAATCTCCATTTTACTTAACTGTTTTCCTTTCTCAATATTTTTAATTCATTTAATGTTACCAATTCTACCTATCTTTACATAGTCTGGTATCATACTGTCAGGCGAGGCATAAGTTGCCTATGTACCTGTAACCAAAACTTCTTAATTCCCTTTCCTTCTCATCCAACACCATTTTCAAAAAAAAATATTAAGGTAACAATACCGTATGTTACATTATTTTGTATGGGATTTACTCCCTTATAGACAACCAAGCTCCTGTATCCCAGCCAATGGGGTAGAGAATGACATTTGCCCAAGTTGTCAGGTCAATTTAATTCTTTCATTTTGCAAACAACCTTGCCATTTACACAGGTTGGCTCTGATTCACAGGATATAATAGCCAAGGGGGTGGTTACTTCCATTTGAATTTTTAAAATGCAAATGTAAGGCTCTGCAAAGCAGCATGAGGTAGGAAAAGCTTTCTAAGTACCAGAGGTGCAAAGTACAGAGTGGCACCCACAGTCACATATAATGGCCCTAAACACTCCTGTTTCAGTAAAGGAAAACGGGAGAGTCCTGAAGTGTTTTACTGCCTCTCAAAATACAAATGGAAAATCTGGGTCTAATAACTTTTTGCTCACAGTACAGTTCAGTTGGAGGAAAAAACTTATGTAAGAGGATTTCACTGTAAATCAAATGAATCACTGACAAATTTTTTAAAAGGAAGCAGAACAAAAAGACCTTACTATAAGCAAAGAAATGGCTGTAAAGATGACCTAGTTTTATTTGAAAGTGTTTGTAGCAGAGTTATAGAACATATGTATTTTTTTCAATGTAGATATAAAGAGCAAGAACCATTAATTTTCCATTAACCTGGTGGCTTTTTAGGTGTGTAATTAATGATCTATCCTTATCTGTATCTCTCTGCACTTTGAGAAAATGTCTGGATTATTCAGCCCCTAAAGTAGTTTATATGAACTCTGCAAAAACCGAGACAAAAAGGTTGTGATTAGGGTGACATTAGTAACTGCTTCAGCTCTCTATTTCACCATGTGTGTAGACAGCCTAAAACAGAGCTGTACAAAATGCATTTCTGGAATCATCAGTGGACTGAGAATATACATTTATGTATTTTTCCTAAAAATGTCATCTGATTTTGTGTTAACGTGTTATCAAAAATGCCAACTCCAAGAAGAAAACTAAAAGATGATTTACTCTCATTTTATTTATGACAAATAATTAAAGCAATTGAAAGATCTATGCTTTCTGAGTTAGAGACAATCTTTGGGCTGCTTCATGAAATAGAAATGATTCCAGAAATATAGTAAAAATGGACCTCAAATGGGTTCTGTCCCTAGAAAAATGGGAGAATCTTGCAGTTCTAGCTTATGCAGCAAAGTATCTTAACTTCTCTGAATTTAATATTCTTAATATGTGTACATGGGGATGCTGTTAGGGGAAGTGTGCAGGATTAAATGAGGTAATACGTGAAAACCCCTGGTACATGGCAGTGTTCAGTAAATGATACTGCTCTTACCTACCACTAAGGTTTGCAGGAAGAAAGAATATAGTAAGCTTTAGAAACACTATTATGTTTGGGCCTAAATACTTTCGTTCCTCTGTGTTGAAATGGCCAATGATGATTAGGTATAGATCAGAGCTGACCAGTAGTGAAGCTTTCCCCTAGAAAATCTGTTGACCTCTCCTCTGTAGGAGAGCATACAACTTGAAAGTTCATTGGTTTTCTCTGTAAGGAATACACATGCATTTCCTGATCCATCCAGCCCTTGTTAATCCTTCTTTGCTGACATTTTTAATTTGGTAGAGTTTATTTGCTTTCTTCTCAAGTCTGTGCACTTTTCAGTTGTCTCAAAAGACTTGACTTTTGTATTTGGGAACTGTCAGGTTACAGAACATGGAAATGCCTTTGTATACTGAAATGCACTCAAGAAAACCACTTACTCAGTGCAGCTTTCCCATAACACTTCATTTTTACTTCTGTTAAGGCTCTTATGGTAGCATACCTCGTGTCTTTGTCATTTATGTACATGTCTGAATTCTCCACTAGATTGTAAGTTCGTTGGAGGCAATGTTGATGTGTCATCTGGTTTTGTGACCTTTGGAGCTTAACACAGTGCCTGACACATAGTGAATATTCAACAAATGTTTGTGGATTCACTAATTTACAAAGACGCATGTAAGAGATCCCATTATATGTTTTTGCCTATCAAATGAACAGACATTAAGAAGAATGATAATACCGAGTATTGGTGAGACAGCATGGGAACTGGGTGGCTGTAGGATTATGATCACTGTCATTATTATTTTTAATGGCAGCTGAGTATAAATCAGGCAGTGTGTTCCTGGAATGCATTTTGACAAGATGTTTCAAAGTCTTAGATATTTTTATGCCTTTTGACCCTTCACGGCTATCATTTGTTCTTTGGAAAATAAACGATTGTTACAATTTAGCTGCAAGGATGTACATAACCGGGTTGAATATAAGAAGAAAAGAATCTAAACAACCTAAATATCAAAGTAGTTAAACTATGTAACATCCATACAATGGAATAAATTATGCAGCTACTAAAAAACAATGATGGAGAAACACATTTATTAAGATAGAAGGATGTTCCCTATAGAATTAAGTGAGGAAAATAGCTTACAATTCCATTTTTTAAATACATCCATATATCTTTATATATCTATCTATATCTATCTCTATATAAGTGTTGAATGGCCATATACCAAAATGTTCATAGTGTTTATTATTGGGTGGTATAATTATGAATGCTTTTAATTTTCTTTTACTGTGCTGATTAGCGTCCTCTAATTTTTCTGAAGTGAACGTGCAGTACTTGTGTTAAATCTGTTTCTAAATGAATACAAGGAAGGTAGGGGAAATGCTTGAACAAATGAATAATTACAAAATACTTATTAACAATTTCATGCCAGTTCCATCCCTGAGGGCTTAGCCCCAAGTCACTGGAGTGCAAATGAGGATATGAATTTTAAAAAGGGTCATAGAGGTCATCCCAGTTTTTCCATTTGAAAGAGAACTGACAGAGAAATAGGACCCTGTTTTTCATTTTGGATAAATAAAACTTTACAAGAATGAAAGTAAATACATGGTGCAAATGTTGTTAAACATATTCTTAAGTAATTTAAAAAATTATTTCTCTGTTATTTGAAACGGCACAGTGATTTTAAGAAGAAAAATAAAAATATCCTCAGGTAACCAGATTGTCTTTTTTTTCTGCAGTGAATGTCTCTCTTTTTTTCTTAAGATGTGAAAGTCTGGTTTTAATATCAGAATATTTATGTTGAAACAATCAGCATGACAATTTGACTATGGCCTACTCAAAACACATACACACTTGCTTTGTGTGTTGAATGATTTAAAGTACTGATGAATTTGTAAAGATTTGAGGACTGTAGCTAAGCCTATAATAACAGTGCCAAATTTCTTTATTCAAAGATAGAACTACATTATTTTATTTTCCAGAAATACCACAGAATAACAATGTTTTAGCACTTTGGCATCTGCTTTAAAGCAGAACTGTGCTGGTTCTTAAGAAGCAAGAGTTTCAAAGAAGCATAATTGCGGCTGCCCGAGGGGAGATGGTTTATGATAAGGAATGAAATGGAAGACACCTGTAGTGATAAGAAATGGAAGTAGAGAAGAACGATACAACTGAAATCTTGCTTGAATGTTTATGTCTTCTGAGAAGCCAGTAAAAGCTAGGTCCATCTGGATTTAGGTGCTAGAGTGCCCAGTGGATTTCATTATAAAGGTGATTTGCTTAGGTATGATGGGAATTTCAGGGGCAAATTCAAATTGGGAAAAATGCAAATTTAGAGCACTGCACTCCCTCTCTTCACTTGGCTTCCTTCCACCTTTTCATTTCTCATTGTTGCTTCTTTTGTCCCCCCAGGGTTTGATAATGCTGGCATTAGCACCAATGGTTGTGTGGATTATATCAACCATGGATAATACTAAGGATGTCAATTTGTATTTCCACATGTCCTAAATAACCTACAGAATCCATGGGCTTATAAATTAGGCCTGGGCTTGAAACTATCACATAATCAAAGCAAATGTGTTTTCTCCTTGAACTATCAGAATTATTATCCTGCTTTATTATTTTTCATGGCACTTACTACCTCCAGTCAGATGCTGTATTTTTAATTTTTTAATTTGCTGTATTTCTCTTCCCACTAAACTGTAGACTCCATGAATACGAGGAATTTGTCTTGTCCTCTGTTATATCATCAGCACTTAGAAAGTTCCTGGCACATAGTAGGAGCTCAATAAATACCTGTTTAGTTGCTTTGATTTTCCATGGGTTTTTTTTCATGGATAGTAGTAGGGCTATATTTGTGTTTGTGATTAAAACATCTTTTTAAAGTTTGATCAATACGTTAACACTATGATCACTTTTAAATTGTGAATGGTTAATCTATCCCATTTGGTGGTAGCTCAGGTGGTCAGAAAATGATGCAAATGATATTAAGGTCTGTGTTCTTCATTTTGCCAAATATTTGTTGAAAATTTGCTATGTTTCTTTTCATATGCTAATTGCTGGAGATACAAGGATGAACAAAACACAATCATTGATCTAGAGAAGCTCACAGTCTAAGAGACAGACTTTTAAAGAAATGGTTTTGATACAGTGCACTGTGTGTGAAAATAGGAGTATGTCCAGTGGGCCATGGGAGTACAAAGGAGGGCATGATTAACTCTCATGCTAGGGGTTGGGCATCAAGATAAATGAGACAGGGTCCTTTGTCCTCAAGGCACACTCAATCAAGGCAGGAAGATAGACACATAACTATAATATAATGTATTTGAGATATGAATCACCTATGACCACATCAAGGAAATAACAGTTCTGCCCAAGGAGTTAGGAGAGAAGCCCTTATGGAATGCTTGATATTTGCGTTGGGGCTAGGATTCACTAGACACAATGGAAGTAGAGGGCAGGATGGGGATGGGGCATGAGCAAATGCATAGAAGTTAAAGTAGCTAAAGTGTAATAGAATGGAAGGGAGGTACAGAAGTTAAAGCTAGAGGGGTGGAAGCCAGGTTATGAAGGATATGAAATGCTATGCTAAGGAGCTTGTACATTATAACATAAATAATGGGAATATTGAAGATTTAGGTGTCTATTTCTATCCTGTTTTAGTTCTGTGGGTTGACTTGATGGTGTTTATCCCAGGTTGATTTAGCTCTGGGAAATGAAATTTATACCGCCAAAGCACGTAGAAATGTTTAAAAGCCAATTTATTAATTAACAATGATAAATGTTTCTGCCAAAACGATTAGAATACTTGTTTTCACCCCTCACTTGGGAAATCACAATAGGGGCACAAGGTTGCTTGGCTGAATGAAAAGGAAAAGGGAGTTGTCATGAAGGAGACAAATCTGTGGTGTCCGGGTGAAGCACAGGCTCTCCTTACAGAGATGCACCTGGCAAGCAAACCTGGCCAGACCTAGGCCTGGTTCTGAGGGAGGCTCGATTTGACTTTGGACTGAGTTAAATGACTTACCTGAGCCTCGGTCTCCTGATTCCTCTCTAGTACCTAATTCAAGGACCTACACTGCATTGGCCTATAATTCAGAAAGACTTTGAAACTTTAGAAGCTCTCACTGCTTTGTATAGAAAATTCCCACTAAGGCTGTGAGAGGACCCAGGATATTCGTCCATCCATCATTTTAGTTTACTCTTCATACAAAGTTGTGCTTTAAGGTAATAAAAATGAAATGAAATATCAAGGAAATAATGGATGCTCTACACCATAGCCAAAACATATATCTTTGACTTTGAAGTGTAAAAACTAGAATTTATCTGTAATTTCATGGAATTAAGTACCCCAAACTGAAATCAATATATGTCAAAAGTTAAAAATGGCACCAAAAGTCAATCAATAATTCTAACTGAAGCCAAATTACAGAATAGGTAAGGACATTAGAAAATAATAACTGCAGAGGTAACTGGGGCGGGGAGAGGCGGGGAGGGGAGTCTGGGAGGGAGGGAGAGGAAGAAGAGAGAAGAGCAAGTTGGAGGGAAGAGGAACCATGTTCAAAAACGGAGATATCAACTTTTCAACGTCTTCACTGGACAGGTGATAGAAGATAGCTCAAAAATGGCCATTTGAAGCAATAGCTTTGCGACTATTAGTGAGAGACTTTTTTTCTTTCTCCTGTCATTCTTGCTGCCTTTTTTGTTAAGGACAAGCTGAAGTGCAACGTCACTGAGAGGAGGAGGAGGTATTTGTGGAAAAGTTGGAGAAGGAACAAGAAAAGACATGTTCTCTATCCTCCCCAGAAAGTGCGACACTGCCTCCGGTCTATAGATGTTTGAAAGCCACGTTTATGTGGGAAGTTTTGAATAGCCTTTCTTCTGCTGTATAAGAAATGCTATCCTCTTAACTAGATATTTTTCAGCTCATCTGACATTTATTACTTAGCCTGACATTATTGCAAATACCCAGAAGGAAAGATGAAGGTGGGAACCAATTCAGGAAGAGCTCTTGGAGGAATGGAAAGGCATTGCGATGTTTTTCTAGACCATTTTGGTGTTGACTTTCTCTTCTTTCTTGTAACTCAGCCTCCGGTTATTGAGCTCACTCTGATCCCAGTAGAATTATTTATTTTGAGTTTTATTAAGACAGTGACCAACAATTAAAAACAAAATCCCAGTGTCTGGCCTTCGTGTGGCAAAGCTGCTGGAGAGGCACCTTGAGACATGGAGAAACCACATTGGAAAGTTCAGTGTGGGACTATGTGAAGCAAATTGTTTGTAACTCGAGTTCCTGGCTCCCAATGTTTAGATCATCCCCCTGGTGTTCCGCTGTACTCTTTTCTATACAGACATTTGGTCATTTATTCAGCAAACATATATTAACAAGTGCCTACTATTTATTAGGAAACTAGAGATATAGAAATAAATAAGATGCTACATACTCTCTCAAGGAGCTGATGGCATAAGAGGGAATATAGGGAAGAAAATCAGCAATTACAATGCAGTAACATAAGAGCTTTGACATAGGCATTTATGCAGAATTCTATTGAGACACATAGGAGGACACTTAACTCATTCTCATTGGAGGTGCTTGAGCTTGTAGGGGAAGGAAAGAATTTTCCCTCTACTCTTCTAGGTTCTTGGCTGAGAACCCTTCCCCTGACCCCACCCCCCCCCCCCCGCCCCCAGTAATAAAAGACAGCTTAACAGGAGAAAAACAAACAGAAGTTTGGTAGCATATATACCCACTGTGTACATGGGAGAGAACCGGGAAAACTGAGTAACTCTCTGAAATGGCCAAAGCCACTACCTTAAATACCATCTCCAGCTGAAGGTAAAAGAAGGTGTTGGGGAGGAGGTTATCAGGCAAAGCACAGGAAAGGAAGGTAAAGTTGTTATGCAGATTTAAGTCCATGCCTTCTCCATTGATTAGAGTTTTTAGAGATTTAGTCACCCTGCTCTTCCTGGTACAAAGGGGGAGACACCCTTACAAATGGAGATTTCCCTCGTAAATGTAAATATCTCTTACAAAAGAGTAATTTCTACTCAGTTTTCAGAGCTGCTTCTGTGTCTGCTATTTCTTAAAAATAACCAGCTGAAAATAATCCTTATGGGGGGCTGGCCTGGTGGAGTAGTGGTTAAGTTCGCATGCTCTACTTTGGCAGCCTGGGGTTTGCAGGTTTGGATCCTGGGTGTGGACCTACACACTGCTCATGAAGCCATGCTGTGGTGGTGTCCCACATGTAAAATAAGGGAAGATTGGCACAGATGTTACCTCAGGGACAATCTTCCTCACCAAAAACAAAAAAATAGTAATAATAATCCTATGCCTAAGACGTGTATTGTGAGGTGGTATATTCTGCTCCGCTTCAGGCTAAATCAGAAAGTTCAGAGTGAGGAGGATGCTCTAGGCAGAAGAAACTACATATGTAAAAGCATGGATTTATACAGGGAGCTGCCAATATATTATATGACTGGAGGGTAGCAGGCATCTTGAGAGGATGGCTGGAAATGAGATCAGAGAGGTAGTCAAGGGTTAGTTACATCACACAATGTCATATGTGCTACTCTTGGGAGTTTGAAGTAAAGTCACACAACTGTTTTATTTCCAGCAGTGTTTCTTTGTAGATTTTCAGTGATCTAGGCACACAGTTTTCATCTGGTTTCCCCTGTACTTTTTGCCTTTGACATAGTAGTTACTTAGCTTCATTGGCTTTAAACCTCATGGCAGGCCAGTTGGCTAAAACTATGACCCTAAATAAAGCAAAGATAACGGGGTTAATGAGTCTAGATTGGAAAATGCCCTTTGTGTCATTAGTGCTGGGACCTAAGACACAGACAATCTACTATATTGAAGTTTCTGTTAAGGGATGGAATGATGCTAGTGAGGCACACACCATTTCAGGCTAGGCAGCAGAATGTCCTCCTTGGTGAGGCCACTCCAGATCCTCGGCTGTGTCTTAGTTTTTCAGAATAGAAACTCATTTTGATCAGTTTGCCTATGCCAATCAAAAGCAGACAACTCTGATCTTCCAGAGGTCCATTTTCTTAATTTATGATAAGAGTTGTATTCAGCAGTCTAGCTGGTGTCAATCTTTTGCACTGGCCACACCCTCCTAGTTGGCAAGATGAAAAGATATATCAGAACATTACTTTGTGAGCATAGAGTTAGAACAAAGGGAATCCAATGTTCTCTGGGAACATTTCTATCAAGCTATGGTGGCATGACAGATTGTCCTTCTCCACTGCAGAAATAGTCCTCTCTAGAGAACTGGTATTTGTTTTTAGAATCAGAGCACTGATCCTCCTGGACAGAGCACATTGACATATTCTCACACTTTGGCTCTCCCTAGAATCCATGCAAACACTCTCCCGCCCCCACTTGTTATGACATTGCTCGTCACAGCCTAGCTTACATTAATCATAGTTTGGTCTGGATGGAAATTGAATTGACATTGGAAACTCATCAGCAGCACATTTGCAAACCATCTTTTAGGATGGAAAGAATTTCTTTAGTTAGCCTGCTTTATCCATTACTTTATTTCCCTTTCAGAAAGTAACCATTTCTAGTTTGATAAACAATTAGTGAGAACAGCCCCTATTTTGAATCTGTTGCATCTCTAGATCCTTGTGCTAAGTTAGCCAATTAAGAATCAGAGCAGGAAAAAAATCATGAAGAGTTCCTGTTCAATAATTTGTGAACATTTTTAAGGCACTAGCATTCTTTTTGACAAATGAAATTGTACCCAGAACACATTTAAAAAATATTAAAGCAGGGCTCTGAGGAAACCAATCTATTTTCATCTGCTCATTATACAGATGGGGAAATTGCTGCCCCTCGAGGGGGGGTGATTTGCCCAGGATAGCTCAGCTGGTCAGTGGCAAAGGCAGGACTAGAAGCTAGATCTCCTGACTCCTGGTCCACTGCTATTTTTACTCCACCTCTTACTACTCATAAAACATGTACAAAGACAAGGATGGAAAAGCAAACTGACGCCTGCATTGAATGATCTCTGCAAGGTACTCATTGACAATTCTGACTAGAAAAATCCCCATTGAAATCTTCAAACACTCTTTTGATGGAAAAAAAATGACCAATGGGTTGGAAATTTCCACGTTCCCCTGGATCTGTGTCCTCCTTTTTTTCTTAGCCTGGCTAGGGGCTTATTGATTTTATTGATCTTTTCAAAGAACCAGCTTTTGGTTTGTTGATTTTTTTCTATTGATTTCCTGTTTTCAATCTTATTCATTTCTGCTCTAATTCTTATTCTTCTTTTCTGCTCACTTTGGATATAATTTGCTCTCTTTATTCTAGTTTCTTAAGGCAGAAACTTACATTATTGATTTTAGATCTTTCTTGTTTTTCTAATACAGTCGTGCACTGAACAACAACGTTTTTGTCAATGACAGACTGCACATATGATGGTGGTCTCATAAGATCAGTACCAATATACTTTCTGACCATTTTTCTTATCCAAACAGCCTACTCCAGCGCCACTTATTTGCAACCACACTCATGCTTTTAAAAAATGCATGTTAAATATTATAAACATGAATATTTCTAGAATATTATCAACGTAAATACAGGATAACTCTGCCAGAAATCATGGGAAATCTAATATAGCATGAATGCAATTATTTGCGCAGGGACTGGTTGACACTTGTTGGGAGTATTGTCAGAGGATATTTTTATTGTTGCATGGGAACGGTTTGAGCTGGGTGGTTTTCGAGTGCTCTTTCCAAATCTGAGAGATTTTATTCTTCCTTAGGTTCCCTAACTTGATCTAGCTCTGATGTCTAGGGAGTGTTTACCCTAGAAGATGGGTAGAAGGTTCTGAGGAACAGTTTGGAGATCCCCTTGAGTGCAATGGTTATCTTACTCTTTCTGGCTGTTAGGTGAAAAAGGGAGCTGTTAGATGAGGGAGCTCTTGGAGGTTTGGTTTGGGCAAATGGGAAATCCTAGCTCCTGTTTGGGGCTCAATGTCCACCTCTGGGAAATGAGAGAGGAGGATAAGATTATCTCTTAGGTCCCTAGTCATTCTGACATTGTATAATTATCTGATTCTTTAATTTAGTCAGCTAATATTGAGCACTTGACAGTCATTCAGAATCTCTGAAAGATCTAGTATCTAAGCCGTGATACCTCGTGTGCTGACCGTGTTAATATTTCTAGCTCTTGCTCTTTAGCCCAGCCGTGTGCCCTTCTCCCAGCCCCCACCCCTCTGGTCTGTGAAGATGTTGACCTGTGAGTTTTCTGTTGCATCCATAGCTCCTAGCTTTTTAATCATTTAGTAAATTCTCTTTGCCGACTGAGGGTCATGTACTGTCCTACACACTGGGGACACAAAGATAAAATTCCTTATCCTCAAGTGGAAGAGAAAAACAAGGAAACAGGTAGCTAGGCAGTGGCAATGCATTGTGATAAGTGTTCTGGGAGTGGCGTGAATGTGGGGCATCTGGGGACAGAGAAGGGCATCTAGCCCCATAGGATATGAGGGGAGCTGATCAGAGTTTGAGAAGGAGGTGAAGCCTGCAGTAAACTTTGGAGGAAGAGAAAGTAAAAGCCAAGCGAGGTTGAGAAGGCAGAATATTCCACATAGAAAGTGCAGCTCAAAGACATGTTGCAAGAGAGTGTGATGTATGTTCAGGTGTCTATGGGTGATTTTTTCATTATCCAGTTTCTGTAAGTAGTCAGCACTTTGGAGTACCTGCCTCTATGCTTGATCTTGGGTAGATTAGAAAAGAAGTACAGAAAGCTGATAACTCATGTGTAGCTTGTGTTCCAAAATTATGTTTGTGAGTCAGCTGCTTGGAATGTGGAATGCATTTTTCCCACAGAAAACAATGGTCTCCATGGTAATTAGGTTCCCAGACCAGCCCATAAAAGCCTATGTAACCCATAATCTGAAGGATCATGCTGTATTAATAATACCATAGATGCTAATAACCATGTAAAGCTATGCTTCTGTGGGAAAATTCATTCCATGTTTCAACCGTGGGTTCCAGAAACACTCTCTTTCCCACTGGAGCTTCAATAATCTGAAGAAACCCTTGCTTGGCTGCCCCTCCAGGTGGTAAACCAGTGTGCCCAAGAATTTTCCCAGCTCCAGGTTATTGCCAGTGTCTCATGGATATGAGGAGAGGATATAGCAGGAAGAGGGATGGAGATAAGCAATTCAGCAGAAAGCAAAAGAGAATTGGGAAGAAAAGGGGGACAAGGAAGTGACCAATGGTGTTAGAGAGGAATGAGTTCTCCAGGGTCACTGGAGGCAGGAATGAAAGCATAGCTGCGAAAGTGTGTCCTGCCCAGGTTTCGAGTGGAGAATAAGGGAAGGAGTTAGTACTTATTACATTGCAACTTAATTCCAGTGCACCTCAGGCATTTTTTAATCCTTAAAAGGAATGTCGTCTTATTCCTGTTTTTGGGGAGGAAACTGAGAAGCAAATAAAAGACTTGCCCAGGGTCACACAGCTAGTAAGTGGCAGAGCTGGGATTCACAATCAGATTCCATGAAGTTCCTACAATGTGCATGTTTTTTAGTTAGTGATATTTGTAAGCTGGGGATGTCTTCTCATTTTATTGCTGAGAAAACTTAGGTAAAATCTATAAGAGTGATTCTTTCAAAATACTCTCACTATATAGAGATAGCACCACCAGAACTAAAACCTGGTATATCATGACTCTTAGCCCAGTGAAGTTCGTTGCATGGAGTACCTAGCGTGGGCAAGGTAATACCTTGGGTACAATGGGTAATACATGTCCCTCCAAGCTGTGAGCTTACTGTTCAATGCTTTTGTGTTTAAATGTCTCATCCAAGGAGACTAAGACAGCCTATGGTAAGTGCCAGGCTAGGGACACAAACACAGTCCATTAGAAGATAGAGACTATAATTCTGACTCAAGTGGTCTGAGGAGGCTTGTGAAGGATATAGTAGTAGTATCCAGAGTTGGGTCTTGAAGGATTCATAGCAAGTGATAGATAAGCAGACCTGGAGAGAAGATACTCCGGGAAAAGCCAGATGAGCACATCATAAGCATAGTGCCCATTTATTGGGCACTTAACTTTGTGTCAGGCACTGGCTATGTGTTTTATGCATAAGTTATCTCATGTATTCCTCACAGTAATCCTGTGAAGTGAGTACCATTATTGTCTCCATTTTAAAGATAAAGAAACTAAGACTCAAAATACTTTGTTAGTTGTCCAAGTCTACACAGCTAATGAGTGGTTGAATCTAGAGCCTACAAACTTAGTCTACACACTTATCCATTCACTTGGGTGATTGTATGTGGTGTAGTGGGAGTTTGCTATGGACTGAATTGTGTCCACTCCAAATTCATATGTTGAGGCACTAACCTCCAATGTGATGGTATTTGGAAATGGAGCCTTTGAGAGATGATTAGGTTTGGATGAGGTTGTGGGGATGGAACCCTCATGATGAGATTAGTGCTCTTATAATAGATACCAGAAAGCTTGCACACACTCCCTCCACCTCACCCCCAGCCCCATTGGCGTAAGGATACAATGAGAAGGCAGCCATCTATAAGCTAGGAAGAGAGCGCTCACCAGAAACTGACCATGCTGGTACCTTGATCTTGGACTTCTAGCCTCCAGAACTGTGAGGAAATAAATTTCTGTTGTTTAAGCCTCCCACTTTATGGTATTTTTCAATGGCAGCTTAAGCTGACCAAGACAGATTCTTAGAGTTTTGTCAGAAATTGGAAAGGTTGGCTAAAGCCTCTTGCAGAGCGCTTTGAATGGTAAGGATTTTAGACTTTGTTCACTGGCTCTCTAACACCAACTAAATGTTTTTGGGGTGAGGAAGTATGATTTGATCAGATGCTACTATTCTGTTCACTCTCTGCATGGAACCAATAGAGAACAATGGAAAGATATCCAGGTGTAAATAAAATCAACTAGCAAAGTCAGTGGTAGATGATGAAACCAATGGGTAGTTGGAGAAGGAAATTGTTGGCTGGATTTGCTAGGGCGGGCTTCACAGAGGAAATAGAGGTAGGCCTAGATAGGATTTGCATGGGGGAGGAGAGGGGGGAGCAAGATATTCCAAGAGAAGGAAATGGTATGCAGATAGTCACAAAAGGAGATGGCGCTGGGTTGTGGTTTGTGGCATATAGGCTGCTTGGCTGGATAAGAGTGAACTGTGAAGGAGAATAGCAGAAGATAGCTTGTAATTGCTACATAATGAATTGCCTCAAGGACTGAGATGAACTTTAGGGCCACATGGTTATGTCACCTTTCCTAAAGGTAAAGGACATCAGCAGTAACAGTGTTTGAGTTCTGTGCATTTATGTAGGTGCTAAACACTGATTGCTATGTACTCAGTACTGTAGGGGAGGAAGAAACTCTCCTCTATCCTTCTGAATTCTTCTGGCTGGTCTAAGAATTAAACTGACATGTCACAGGAGAAAATCCAATTTAATTTCGTACATACAGGGGTTCCATAACAATATGGGGTCCCAAGGACAAATCGAGCAGTTGAGGCTTATGTGCCATCTTGAGCTAAGGCAAAAGGGGGTAGTAGTTTTGGACTTCAAAGGGGAGGAAGACAAGTTACATGGAGATGGAAAGGCAAGTGGTTAGTAAACAAGTGTTTGCTGGGCCATCCAGAGACAACAGGACACAGAGCTGGCTCTGATCTCTAGGCCCTGCTGAGGCTCCCCAGCCACACTGAGTCTATATTCTTTGTAGATGCCTCTGGTGATAGCTCCATTCCAGGAACAGGCCCTTTATCTAAATTTTTTTAGGCAGTTAATGGAGAGGTAACAAGAAAAACTTCCTGAATCTTCTGTTTCTTAAAAATAATCAGCTTAAATTAATCCTCATGCCAAAGAGTCACATTTTGAGGTGGCAAATCTTGCTCCCCTATAGTACTCTCGGTTGTGTGAGGAGTCCCTGCTCTTAAGGAAATTCTAATTTAGTGAAAGAAACCAAACAGTCATGTTTAAAATGTCATAAGAATATATGAAAATAATATACACCAATACAAGTGATGTATTTGAAGCTGAGTATAAGCTAAACACGGCCAATAAGCTAAATATGGCCAAATAGCAAAGGCACTGACTAATTTGAAACAGAGTTGGGCAAAGAGACAAGAGGGTTAGGTACCCTGAGAACACAAGTGGAGGTGTACCTTTGAGCATGAGGAAGGGCGTTACTTCCTCTGAGCTGGGAGGGTAAACGGTAAGGATGGGAGGTGGGACAGGTCGTCTGGGGGAGGTGAGTTCTAAGATTGGTTTTTAGGGAAGACAGGAGATTCCTCATAAATATAAACGCTTTAATTATTTGCTTTGTGACATTTAAAGCTTCAGTGAAATTTCCCCTATTCTTTTCTGAGGGGCAAAATTGGATTATCGATGATTTGCTGCATGTAGGATGTATGTCAGTGGCACATTTTAGAGGTACGTCCACTGAGAGTTCGCAGCTCTGGCTGAGTTTATATACTTTTATTGAAACAAGTACCTTCACTTTCTGGTTTATTTATTTTTCTTTAGCACCTGAAATACCACAGAGACTGACTGATCAATTTCTAGACTTAGAACTTTATTATTATTAAAAGAAAGGCTGTTTTTCAAGTTCTCCAAGCATCGATCAACACAATATCCTTTGAAATCAATTGGCGTTATTTATGTAGGAATCACAGGACAGCAATCTAGGCATCTGGAATGTTTTGAGCTTCGGGGCAAGTCTGTGATATTGATGAATTGTTTTACAGAGAATATTTACATTTTAGAGGACAAAAATCATGGAGGCATTCAACAGAAAGAAAACAAAGCAGGAATGATGGAGTTACGTGTAGGCATTTTCATGTTATCATCTATAGTCATTCATCTACTCATTAACTTACATTATAAGTGATTTATTTAGTCCAGCTCTGTGCTACATTGTTAAGAGCATTGTTAAACAACATTTTCCCTGTCCTTAAGGAGTTTATAGTTGGAGATATACATACTACTTAAATAAGACTGTATGTTGTTAAGACTGACGTAATTTGAAGAAGGAGATATCATTGTGGCTTGGAGTGGCTAGTGGAAGCTTTGTAGAAGAAAAGTTTGTGCTGAGACTTGAGGAATGGGTGGAAGTTGGGAAGTGTGAGAATTAATGTGAGGAGCCAAATATAAGTAAATATGCACAGGGAAGACTAATTGTGGCTTCTTCAAGGGACAGTGAAGAGACCGCATTGGCTGTAGCAGAGGATTTGTGTAAAGGAGGAGTGAGAGATGACTCTGACAAAGCCGATAGGGGCCAGCCTGTGGAGGGCCTTATACATCAGGCTAAGGAGATTGGACTTTATCCCTTAGGCACAGGGAGTCGTAATACTGTGGTTTAGCACCTTATCCCTCAGACAGATATTAGACTAAAGATTAATTGTATCTTTATATATGTATCATATCACAGAGCACCAAGGGCTGGTATTCAACATTGCAATATAAGTTAAGAAGATCTTGAATCAAAAAGCACAAGGATGGTACTATATGAGAAAAGGAATGGAAAAAAGCATCGTTAATATTCATACCCTGTCACAGTCACAGTACACTTCATTTCTTTGTTCTATTCTTAATCTACTTTAAATATTTTTAGCATTAACTACACTATGTAAAGGATTCTAATGAAAAGTTAAGACCATTGTGCACTTGGTATCAAATTTTCTGACAAGATATGAATCCTCTTTAAATGGATCAGTTTAAAAGGAATGGTGCCTTTAAATCGTCATAGCAGGATGACTAGTACCAAATTGAGGGCAAATTAGGTGAATTTCTATTACAAAAAAATCCAATCTACCATACTGTAGCACACTTTTCCTCTTCAAGATCAGTGAGGTGTTAGAGACTCAGGCAGAAACACCTGGTGTTTTGATTGGGAGCCTGCTCAATGATTTGGTGTGCCAATAAGTAGAATAAGGCTGTGTCTACACAATGCTGATTTCTCTGTTTTGTGGTGGGGAAAACAGAACTTTGGCCCACTATCCATGTATTTCTAGATATTTCCAAAAGTTGAATACCAAGTAGGCAACATTTTTGCTAAATGTTTTTGTTCATTTTAGCTAGATTCTTGGCATCATGTAGACAAAATTCCCTTCACGTTGAGAAAACTTTCTATTCATAAGTTTCTTGTGGAATTTTTTTGTGTGAACTTTGAATCTTCATAGAAATATACCATTGTTAAGAAACTGCTGAAAATTCACTTTTGCTCCCTCTCATTCCATCCCATTCTCTTTAAAATGCAGCTGTCTATTAAACCAGCAATGACATATTATTCAAAGGGAAGGGTGCATGCATACCCAAGAACAACCCATTTTGTGGTCGACTCACAAGGAGATTTATACCACTCTAGGTAACAGCCTACACTCTCTCTGTCTGATTTGTAAAGCACAGCATTTGGGGTTGTACTCCAGATGTTGACAGATTGTCCACATTATATTCACAAGAAGTTTTTACCTCTTAAAAAAACATACACAGTGAAGCTCTAGATGAGGGTTCTTGGAAATTCCTAATTCTATGACTGTTGTCACCTTGTCCCTTCTACTTTGAGTGTCCAAGCTGTTCTTCTTTGCCTATGCAAGTCCCACCCATCATTTAAGGTCCAGTTTGGATGTCTTCTTCTTTAGGAACCTTTTTTTTCTTTGTTTTTTTGGTGAGTAAGGTTGGTCCTGAGCTAACATCTGCTGTCAATCTTCTTTTTTGCTTGAGGAAAACTGTCCCTGAGCTAAGATCCATGCCAATCATCTTATGCCTTGTATGTGGGAGGCCTTCACAGCATGGCTTGATGAGCAGTATGTAGATCCATGCCTGGGATCTGAACCCATGAACCCTGGGCTACAGAAGTGGAGCTCGTGGAGTTAACCACCACACCACTGGGCTGGCCCCATTTGGGAACCTTTTACTGACTATACCAAAGGGAAGAGATCTCATCTTCCTCTGAACTGTCACCTTGTTGACAAATACTCATATGACACTTATCACATATAGTCTTGTACCCAAGTAATTTGGTCATCTTTTATCTGTCATACAAGATAAATTCCCAAAGGACAGAGACTATGTCTCATATATCCTTATATTCCCCCACAGAACCTACACCACACCAAACACATATCAGGCCCTCACAAAATAGTAATTGAATCAATTCATACATGATATGTATTTAACTATAGACTTTTAAAGAGAGAAATGACATCTTTAGGGTGTTAGGCAAAGGAGGTGCTTGGAAAGACAATTTCATTAATCAACTCAAGGCTTCTGTACTGTCTTACCACGAATGAGTTTGAGGACACATAGCTGAATTGAAGGGTTAATCTTGCTTTGGAAGAGAGAGGGAAATCTGACTTTGGGGTAGAAAAATTTGTTAGGATTCAGTAAACATTTATTGAGTTCACCTTTCATGCCAGGTATTGTGTTAGTACTGGAAGTAGAGAAATGAATAAGACACAATTCCTGTCTTGAAGATGCTCCCAGTCTACTAATGTGGAGGTAGGGGAGGTGAGAGGTGTCAAGTAGGAAACAAAAGGGAAAGCCATTCGAGATTGCTGATACCAGTTAGACATTGGAGACAGCTAAAATGAGAGCAGATTCTTCAAGGCCCTGTTTCATACCTTCCTGTTGCAGGTTCCTGGCTGCTTTTGATAATTCCAAAGGCACGCTCAAGCAGAGCAGAAATTGTGAACCAGCTATCATAAGGTGATATACAGATTGGCCTTCTCGTCAGAAAGTCACATTTTTTTTCACCTGCTATGCCTTGGTACCTCTCCTTACCACCAGGTGTAATGTCAACAATATGGTTACTACTCTCAAAAAATAGAAAGGGTATTCTCATGACAGAAAAAGTTCAAAGAGGATGATATCTAGAGCCTATTAGTATTCCTGGCTTTGAAAGCTTCCCTTGACCTATGCTTACACACAACCTGGACCACAGGGCTGCACATGCATACACACACATACACAACCCACATTCACATATACTCTGACACACACACGCAGGCACAGACACGCACACTGACAACCACATATGTGCATGTACACACGTGTGCACACTGGAAAGCCTTGGGTGCAGCCAGTGGCTCCTGCTGCTTTCTGTCTTCCATGGAGTTTTGTGATAAGGTTATTGTACGAGGTTGATTTGAATGGCTCACGTCTCATCGTCCCACATGTCACCCCACCCCCCCCAACTGGTATCTTGCTTCCAGATTTGGAAGTGTTCTCCCTAGGAATCTTCTTCCCGGGGGTTCTGAATACTCATCCCAAGGAGGGCCAGACACAACAACCTGTTCTCTTTAACCCTTTAACACAGAGTGAGTTTCTTTTTGTGGAGAGTATTTGTTTTATCAAGAGGAAATGTTTAAAAGGAACATGAGGGCAAAGTAGATGCACTGACACTGACTTGTGAACATGCAGCTCTCTGTTCTTTTTATGCTCCATAGAGAACTGAGCCTTAGGTCTCTAGTTGGTTTAGATTTTGTTTTTGCTTATAGTTTTGATCAAGTGGCAATGATTGTACATCAAACTGACTGACAGCCTGATATCCATTACTACAAGGACCATTCTGCATGACTATCAGGGGACAATTCATCGAAGATCCAATTCTCTGGTTAGGATAACTTTAACTAACAATGAGAGTCACAAAACCCCTTTTGCGTGCCCAGGATTTACTGCATGCGAGACTGCTGAACTTGACACGTTTTACGCGGATCAATAATACAATTTAGATGCTTGCTGTATTTCAAACTAAATGGAACAATATTAATTCAAACTATAAACAGCACTGAAGAAACTCAAATGTCAAAGTTTTTGAAATGAGACATGAATCGAACAGATTCCCCCCTCCTCCCATACCAAGCGGTGTTTTAACTATTTTTAATTAGAACTAGCTAAATATAGCTCTTATCTTTATAGACTAGGGATGTGGTTGACATTTTGCTAATAAACCTTTTTTAAAATACAAGGCTTATTAATTAGTTATGTTAATTGCTGGAAAAGAAGAAATTAAATGCTCAGACTTTGAGCTGACCTAGTTTAGAGGTCCACGTCAAAGAGAAAGTTAATGGAAAGCAACCAGAATTGGAAAAACACAGGGTTTGTCGCTGTCTGGTAATAGCCTGAGATGAGGATGAGAGAATGGAGGCATCACCATGACAGGAGATTTTTGAGAAGTAATTATAGAACTAAAATAGCAATAAAGAGTCTCAGTAAAGCAAATCAATCATAGTTATATGGAGATCACCAAATATGTCACACTGAAAACATTGTGTTTTAGTCTGAGGCAGCTGGGTTGTCATTGCTGGGCACCCACAACTGGCAGCTCACCTCATCTGAGGGGTCAGAACAGAAATAGGTTGTGTTGCCACATCTTTGATTGGCCTGTCTGCCTGGCCTCTGTGTTTACTGGCTGTGAATCCCAATGCCGGCCATGAACTCCCAGCTTGGCTTGATCATGGAGGAGACGAAGATTATGGTTGACCTGAGCAGTCAAGCCACAGGATGTTTACAGTTTTGGCAGTGAGTGAAATACAAAGACCGCTGAGGTGTCATTTGAGGTGGCAGGCGGGTTTAGTGAAAAGCAAGAGTGATGATTTTCTAAACCAATTTTATGAAATACTGAGCTCTATTCAAAATTTTAAGCTATGCCTTTTGATAAGCTTTTTTCCTCTTTACTTTTTTTTCCCCTTGGAACGGTGCTTAGGAACAGTGCTTTTGGATGAAATTTAATTTTTCACTTTGATTCTCTGAGGAGTAGAGAGCACGGAGAGCACAAAATCTCTCCATGCTACTGGGTATTTTAAAAATGTCTTGTTAGGAGCTGGCCTGGTGGTGCAGCAGTTAAGTGCGCGCGTTCCGCTTTGGTGGCCCTAGGTTCACCGGTTCAGATCCTGGGTGCGGACACAGCACCCCTTGGCAAAAGCCATGCTGTGGTAGGCGTCCCACATATAAAGTAGAGGAAGATGGGCACGATGTTAACTCAGGGCCAGTCTTCCTCAGCAAAAAGAGGAGGATTGGCAGCAGTTAGCTCAGGGCTAATCTTCCTCAAAAAAAAAAAAAAAAGATTTTGTCTTGTTAGAGCATGTATTATAACCCTCATCCCCTCTTCTCCCTTTCATTCATCCTCCAACTCCTAGAGATTAATGAAACATTTGAAGAAAAGACGTTCATTTAGTTTATAAACTTTTTTATCCCATAAGTGATAACTGAGTGTTGTAGAAAAATCAGATAGAGTAAATAAGCAAAAACAAGAGCAAAATATGATTACTCTTAAAGGGTACCAGAGGTAACCATTGCATAATAGTTTATATTTTTTATGCATGTATATATTTGTGTGTGTGTGAAAAAATATAAATATAACTATCACAGATAATATACAAATATATAATGTATTAGATATAATATAGAACAAAAATATAGACTATAATGCAATGTGCACAACATATGTGTATGTCCATATATATGTTTTACACTTTTTTTAGAGAACATGCTATTTTTAATCTACTGTTTTAATAACACTATTTATTTTAATAATTAGGCTCATATAACCAAATAGTACAGTTAGGACATTTCTCTTGGCTCCAGATTCTGTTTCTTTCCCATGTAGCTCAGCCAAACATTCAGCAGGCATGCACGAGTATAGCTGTAATAGCTGTTTATAGCCAGGGTCTGTTCTTTTGAGGCTGGGGTACATTCTGATTGCATGGTGCCCATGCCATACTGACTGCTAAATATTTGAATATTACCCTTGAATGTCACAGGAAATCTTAAGTTGTTAGAAAATACCACACCGTAGTTAGAATTAGGCTATAGGCAGCCGAGCAGAAACCTGCCATGTGCTAGATGTCTGTGGGAAACACAGACGTGTAGATCTCCTTGCCCCATAAGAGCTTACAGGATGTTTAAGTGGTCATGCCATATATGCAAGCAAAGATAACTAACAGTGCTGCTACCCAATATGGATTATGCTAATTACCAAATGAATAGTGTTGGCTGCAGAGACACTAGATTTGAGAAGCCTGGCATAGTTAGAGAAGGCTTCACAGAGGAGATAATATTTGAGATAAGAGGAGAAAGGGCTGCAAGTCAAGCAAAGGGAGTAAGAAAAAGGTATGCTATATTTGGGAAACTACAAGAAGATTAGTTTTGCTTTTAGAGTCGTTCTCTGTCCTTCTGTTGCTCTCCAAGGGTTTTGACCCTTGCAAACTGTATTTCCTGGGCTTCCCTGCCAAATGGCTTCTGGTTAGATTTGATGGATAGGGGGTGCTAGCCATAGATTGGAGTGCAGGGGAAGGGGAGAAGCCATGGGGTCCCCCGCTTCCTCTGCTTTCGTTTGGGTTTCTGGTAGTTGACAGTGTCTCCTCTGTGGCTCTAGTTCTTACTGGGAAGCCCCAGGATCCTAACATCTGTTAAGTGGCTCTTCCTCCGAGGTTCTTATGGTGTGGTAAGCCTGCCTATCTGGGTGAGAAACAGAGTCATTCACCAATCTGGCCCTAACCATCTCTCCAGCCTTGTCTTTTCCACTTTCTATTTCAGACTGCATCAGTCAGGATCCAGGCTCTGGTAATATTACCTCCTGCCTTTTTCTCTCAGTCCTCAGGTTGGTAGCAGCTTCTTGCAGCTACTAAGTGCTAGGTTACCTCATCCCCTGCCCCCCATTTGTTCTTTCTGTTCTTCTAACACCATTATAACTTGTTCCTTGCATTAAATTCCTTCTATTGAGCTAGCTGGACCCTGGGTCTGCCTTGGAGATATAAAAGCTTTTCAGGAGGATTGATATTTGAACTAAGTCCTGAAAGTGGGCATATTAGTTTCTTCTTGCTGCTGTAACAAATTACTGCAAATGTAGTGCCTTAAAACAAATTTATCATCTTACGCTTATGGAGATCAGAAGGCCAACACATGTCTCACTGGGCTAAAATCAAGGCGTTGACCTGACTGCGTTCCTTTTGGAGGCTCCAGGGGATAATCATCCCCTTGCCTTTCCCAGCTTTTAGAGATATTTGCATTCCTTGGCCCATGGCCTTCTTCCTCCAGCTTAGAAATTAGCAGCATAGCATCTTTAAATCTCTCTCTCTGAAATCTGACTCTCCCATCTCCCTTATAATGACCCAGATGATTACATTGAACCCAACTGGAGAATCCAGGATAATCTTCCCGTCTCAAGATGGGAATCACATCTGAAAAGTTCCTTGTGCTATGTAAGGTAGCATTCACGGGTTCCAGGATTAGGCCATCTTTGTGGCGGAGGCATTATTCTGCCTACCACAGTAGGGTAGGAGTTCATTAGGTAAAAGGAAGAAGGGAAAGTATTCTCTCATCAGAAGGAGCAGAATGTGCTGAACAGAAGCACAGAATATAGCACATTCTAGCCCATCAGCAGACAATTATTATCATTGCTATTTCTCCAGCAAAAAAGCATATTCACTAGGACCTCAGGAACATGCACTGTGCCTCACATCCCTACACTGCAAGCAGAAATAAGTTGTTTAACCCAAAGCGTAGGCTATCCTAAAGCTCAGCTGAATGTCACCCTTTACCAAAGTAGAAAGGACATTGGACTTGGAGTCTGATGGTCCCTATTAGCCTGTTTTGGCTTTGCCATCTCTCTTAGTTTTTTGGGGCTTCTATAACAAAAATGCCATAGACTGGGTAGCTTATAAACAAGAGAAATTTATTTCTCACAGTTCTGGAGGCTGGGAAGTCCAAGATCAAGGCCCTTGAAGGTTCAGTGTCTGGTGGGGTCCACTTCCTGGTTATGGACTGCTGTCTTCTCACCGTGTCCTCACATGGAGGAAGGAGGCAAGGGAGCTCTCTGGGGTCTCTCTTATAAGGACACTGATCCCATTCTCTAGGGCTCCACCCGCATGACCTAACCACCTCCCAAAGGCCCCACCTCCCAATACCATCACACTGAGCATTAGGTTTCAACATAGGAATTTGGGGTGGGGGGCACAAACATTCAGACCATAGCATCACCAAGTAGCTATGTAGTTTTGTGAGTTATTTATCCTCTTTAGTTTCCTTCTAAATGTAAAATGGGGATAGAGAACCCCAATATTGTGGGGCCATTGCTATCATTCAGGGAGATAATTCTTGTGGAAGCTCCCAGCACACTTCCTAGTACATTGCTCCCACTTTATTAAAGAAGCCAAGGACGAAGCCACCATTTTTAGAGGCTGAAGAGCCTGTATTCTGGTAGTTAGTGTGCTGAAACACCACGGATGGGACAGAACTAAGGTTGGAAATACAGAACTGGCCAATGCTACTGGAAAATTCCCTACAAAAGACAAAGTAACTGGGAGAAGATTGATTTATGAGTATTTGAGAAAAGAACACATGTGGCAAGTAGGTCAACTGGGATTCTAGTGGGAAGCTATCTTTTAGGGAGCCTTTTCTCAGCTTGTTAAGATAGGTAGGGAAGGGCCAATGTGAATCCCACAGATGTCAGGGCATGAAGGCTGGTGGCCATCTGCAACCTTAGGCCGTCTTTCAGATGCCTAGTAAATTTATGGACATGCTTGAAAGGATCAGCCATTACTCAAAAATCTGATCAAGGTAATCCAGTCATTACTCAAATTCACAGTGCTCAAGCATTTCAGCAATTATGCATAAAGGGTTTAAGAATTATGTTTCCTATTTCTGCTGCCTAATACTGTGTGAAAAGCAGGGACCAGGCCAGGATTGGGTGGTAAGTGCATGTAACGAAACTAAGCATTTGTCTGTTTCACAAAGCTAGTAAGCAGTCCAGTTAGAAATCGAACCTAGTTGAACAATGTTCTTAATGACTACCTTATGCTACTAATATATATACCTCAAACAAAATCCACCTCTGTCATTGTGGAAATAAATCTGTCTTTTCTTGTTTTTTTTTCCTGTATAATTCTTGCGCTCTGCTCTTCCCAGTCTAAGCTTTCCTTGAGTTGGTTACTCTGTTTGTTTATCTTCTCAGTTCTACCCTGTTTCTATCCCTAAGCCAACCCATCCTTCAGATGGTACAGGGCTAGTGCAAATGGGATAGGCCTTGAAATTAGAATACTCTCAAACTGTGTGACCTTGGGCTAGAAACTTCTTTAAGCCCTTGTCTCATCCGTAAACTGAACAGAACATAGTTTCTGTTTTTGAGGATAAAATATGTGCAAGTTTCTATCATTTTGATAATAAATGGAAGGTCCTTAGCATTTTGTAATGTTCACAAAACATGATTTCTTTTCCTTTCTCCTTCTTTCTCTCTACCCCATCATAATCTCTCCACTCATGGGCGTCTGCAGAGATTTGTCTCAGGAGTCAGACAACCAAGTTTGAATTCAAGCTGTCATTTACCAGCTGTAAGATCTAGGGCAAGTTGCTTAGATGTTCTGTGCTTCAGGTTTCTAATCTATAAAATTGGAATAATAGTACCTACCACATAGTGCTGTTGTGAGATGTAAGTTGTCTCATATTGCCTGGCCCATAGAAAGTTTTCAATAAATGTTACCTATTAGCAATCACCATAGGCATCCAGGGTAAATTTCTAAATATCCCTTACTCCCTTACTCTTCCTTATACAATAATAGCCTTCCTAAGCAAAGATCAGTTTTCTGATTCTAAATTTCTTTGACTACAAAATGGGAATAATTATAACACCTCCTTCATAGTAGTATTCATGAGGGTTAACTGCAATAAAACATGCAATGCAGTTAGCAGTGAGTAGCATGGTAAGTTTTCAATAAATGTTGGCTGCTATGATTATTCATTTGGTCAACAAATATTTATCGAGCACTTTCTATATATCTGGTGCTGTTGTAGGTGAGGGATGCGGTGGTGAGCTCAGCCACATAGAGATTCTGTTCTAATAGGGAACAGAGATGCAGTGGTAATTGCTATGAAGAAAAATGGAGAAAGATAGGGTGGTCAGATAAGTACCCCCCAAGGACCTTGAGTGGATATGACATTGGAATATGTTGATGAAGGAACAAAGAAAAGGCTGGTTTGGCAGATCACAGCATTGACCATTTGTGCTGGGTGCTGCCTTTGAAGCTTAGAATGGCAGATAATCAAAAAGGCTGGAGGTGCTGACTGCAACTTGGCCAACTGCAGCATCATTTGGCAGCAAGATCCATTGACAATTAACCAAAGTCAGCAGCGAGGCAAATAGAGATGATGTACTTTCTTTGTGAAAGTCTGAGAATATATTAGACTCTTTAATTTTTTTGCCTGCTCCAGACAAACTGATTCAAATATTCATGTTTTTTAAACCTCACAAAACTAGTTATCATAGTCGTTTATTAGGCTCCAGAATGAGGCCTACATTGCTTCCTAGAGATTTCATGGAATGTGTGGACCTTTATGGGACCTCATTTATTCTATGCATGAAACATGCTGATGGTGCTTTCAAAAAGTGTAAGTAATAACTAGCTAATAAACATCCTGATGCTGTAACGCTGCCTGATGAGTGGTAAATTTAAAGATAACTGGTCCCTAATTCTAGCAATACTTCGCTATTCAACCCTACAAAAGCAGCCTTGCTACTAACTATATTCATCTTTGGATTCACGCAAAGCTACTGATTTCTCCTTCCTATTAGAAGGACTAAATAGTTGTCGACCTGCCCACTGTGTCAAAGAGATGTCTACAAGACCAGAAATAGTTAAAGACACTCAAATTTTAAACTGGACTTTCATTTGATAGCCTCTTTGGGATTTTACAGGAAGAAAGTGCTGACAATTAGGGGAAAGTGACAATGAGGATAAATGATTACCTTGATCACATTCTATAGAAATAACTCAAAATCATTCTTTTACATTAAACTTCACTACCACTCAGATAATGGACTTCGAGGGCTGAGGTGTCGCTAATGTGCCATTCAACCTACTCATATCTCAGGTAGTTAAAAATTCCCACAGAAAATCTCAACATTTTGATAGAACAAGAAAGAATAATGACAGTGAGTTTGACGTTTTAGAAAATTAAGTAACAGGGATACAGTGACAGATGAACAGAGCAGCATGATATGGTTCCACCAGGAGGCGATATTCAGACAGACTTGCAGGTGGCTAGATGATGAAATCTTGGTAGGTAACTGGGCCTTAGTTATTAGGAGAGATTAAGAATTAGGCTCCAGGGGCCGGCCTGGTGGCACAGCGGTTAAGTTCACATGTTCCGCTTCGGCGGCCCAGGGTTTGCCAGTTCGGATCCTGGGTGCAGACATGGCACTGCTTGGCAAGCCATGCTGTGGTAGGCGTCCCACATATAAAGTAGAGGAAGATAGGCATGGATGTTAGCTCAGGGCCAGTCTTCCTCAGCAAAAAGAGGAGGATTGGCAGCAGTTAGCTCAGGGATAATCTTCCTCAAAAAAAAAAAAAAAAGAGTCAGGCTCCAAATCTCAGGAGAAGATCTAGAAATAATTCAATTTTCAGTAACAAGATATGCCATATTTACTGAATGCCTATGCTTGGCCAGACACTGGACTAGACACTTGGGAAATACTAGCCTTTCCCTGTAGAAACTCTCTACCCATAAGGAAAGACAGGTAAGTAATTTAGTATATTAAGTCCTATGATAGAGAAACAGAACAGTGCACATAAGAAACACATAAGAGGGAAGCTAAAGCAAAACTAGGGGAGGAATGGCTAAGTTGGCACCTGATGAGCAGGCATTAGTGAAGGAAAGGATGTAGGTAAGAGTGATCCAGAATCCTGGAGGACTTGGCTTAATATCTAATTGGTTTCAGGGTAATGGTTACACAGAGAACCATTCCGAGCTAGTGGTTACCTGTATCTACTCACAGCCTTCCCTGTACACAGATGTTATGCGAACCATTTCTCTTCCTGTGAATGATCAAACCATTTTTTGCTTATATTGAAAACGTCTTTGATGAATTTCCTGACATGCTCTTAATGAAAATCAAATCAATCTCTCTCTCTCTACATATATATATTTCACTTCTCTCTTCTCTTCCCTTCCCTTCCCTTCCCTTCTCTCTCCTCTTCTCTTTCCATGATTTTGATGATTGAAGAGATTGGGAATATTGTCCTGTGGAATAAACCACCTTTTGGATTTATGTGTTCTTCCTTAGGTGTCAGTGAACTTGTTCCTCTATTCCTAATAGTTCTGAAAACTGCAGTTTAGAACTAAAGCTTATTGGATTCTGGTTAAACATTTTTCATAGAACTGCTTTATAGATGACGCTGTATGTTGCATATTGCATCACAGTGAGAGACATATGATGTGTGGTTGACTCCGTATTAGTGAAAGCATCACGTGATTAATGTGATGACTGGGTTAAGATGATGACTGCCAGCTTGCTCTATTGAAAAGTTACTCTTTACCCCTTTTTCAGCTAGCAAGTAATCCATGGAGGTGACACTTTGGCACTACGTAAATATGGAGTTCCCCATCAACCTATCACCTAATAGTTTTTGTTTTCCTTGATGGTCCTTACCCAAATCAATTATTTCAATGGAGGTTTCATCACTGCCTATTCTTACATATTTGAAGGGAGACAGTAGTTTTGCGGAAATCTTTGCTTACCTCAGAGTTTTATGAGCTTGCTATAGCAGATTATGCATGCATACAATTAAATAGTGTTTTCATTTAACTAGTCAGCCAACCACACCTTCTCATCACTATCGATTGCACTAAATTCAGTGGCAGTTGGTAAAGGTCCAATCATTAAGTGATTTTAAATAGAGTCTGGGTCAGTACTTTGTGGGTATGGTTTTCAATAAGAAATATTGTTGGGATGGGGGTAGGAGCAGGAAGTCAAAAGTGAGGAGTTGCCAGTGCTAGAAGGGTTTCTGAGACAGGGAATGTGGCAGAAGAAACAACGTAGAAATTTAGGTCAGAACTAGACCAGAGTGAGATTTCATGCTGAGTCTGAGAGTGTGGCTAGACCATGTGTCATAGACTCAAGTGCCTGCAGAGACTGAGACGTAAAGGGAGTGAAGCAAGCCAGGTGTAAGGAACGAACAGGAATGGTGAGGCCTGTGAAAGAAATGGAGTTTCCACATCCTGTCTAAAGAGAGCTTCTCCTGTTTAGCACAGCTAATTGTTGTAATGTGGAAATTGGATCTAGTGTTGCTGATATTTTGATATTGCAAGAAAGGCTAGAAATCTGAATTATAAACTGAAATGAAACAATTTTAAAATGGGAATGACTAATTTGAAGAGTAAATTAAAAATATGTACAGTGTAACAAATCTGTTCCTGGGCCTCATTTGGCTTGTGAGCCATAATTTTGCAAAACTTTGTCTGAAAAACCTTAAATTTGTATCTACTAAGGTCAGAAATTAAGTGGATAGGTTGGGGTTTGGGGATTTCTACTTTGTGCAGAGAAGAGATCCAGAGTCCAGGAGCTAGAAAAGGCCTGATAATCAGGGATACTCACCAATCAACTCTGATCGTGGTACGGTGCTTTCACGTTTGTCTGTACAGCCTGTTTCCTCACTTGATTTTAAGTTCTTTGAATGTAGGCACCTTGTCTGTATATCCACAGCTTCTTCATAGTACCCTCCATATACTAGGTCCTCAATCAAGGGATGATGAAGAAGAAGATGGTGATGGTTTCTACCCAATAAAAATCAAGGTAAGTTATTTCATGCTCTTCACGTCATAGGTAAGGAAGAATGATGAATTTTGCGCATAGCATAAAACACTGCAGGGTAAATCTGTGAACTGATTTTGCCATTTAATGTTATTTTCAACAAAGCATTCATAAAATTCATGGCTGCAGCTGCTCTACATTATGGTGTTCTTGCTTGCAAATTTTCTTAACTAAAAGCCATTCCTCATTTTTATGTTGTAATGTTTGAGAAAGTAATGAATGATTAAGGTAATCAGAAATACATGAAGTTGGGGGAAGACACATACATATATATTTTTAGTCATATTTGAAGAGTAGTACTTAAATGATAATGCGCTAACTCTATCATAACATCAGGGAAATTTATATTGTATGCCTGGTCCAGCTCCATTTTCTGGAAAAATAAGTTCTTAAATATGTCACATCTATCACCTGACTTCCGAAGTCACAAATCTAAACTACAAATGGGAATTTTGCTTTGTTCCGTATTCTCTCAAGCATTCTCTCATCTCTCTCTCTAACCAAATGCCGATTTAAGGACAGAAGGGCATAAAAAGGGGAGTCTAAATGAAAGTGCTAAAGACAAATTATGTATTTTACAACTTTGTCTAGGAATGACTGTTTAAGTGAGTATCTCATTAACCCAAAGGAGTGGATTTTTAATGGTGGCACTTTGGCAGAAAGATTTTTCATTAATCATCCCATTTACTAAATATCTTCTATGTGCCAGGCATTGTAATAGGTAGTTTTAGTACCAAGTATCAAATTATTGTCTCTAATTTTAACTACAACTTGGCAAGGAAGGTGCTATTAGCCCCACTTACAGATGAGGAAACCGAGGCTCATAGAGTTTAAGTAACATGTCCACTGATGCACATGTAGTAAGTACTGGAGTTGGGATCGGTACCTAGGTCTGCCACAAAGCTTGTATTCTTGCCTTATACCATATTGCCCCCCACCACCAATGTTATATAACGACCTGATGAACATAGGGATCCTCTATCCATATTATATAGTAATACAATCCTTAACCTCCAACAAAAATATATGAGTTTTGTCTTCGGAATGGCATGATATGTACCCATTATGCCCTGAGATCCCAGTAATTTGAAAAAGGAAAAGCAAAAACCTTCCTTTTCATTGACTTTGGTTAGTTGACTAGATGGTTCTCTATTTGTTATTTTCATGGGAGGGGAGATTGGAGGGGTGAGGGAGCATTTGACCAATATCTTGGCTCAAGGGGGATCTGATTCCCCTCAGTTCACAGGTACAAGTGTGGGAGCTTTCTGTAAACACCACCACAACGCCACCCCGCTTCTCTCAGGTTGCCAGCTGTCCTTAGACACTGCTAAAGATGTTGTCCACACTGGCCAGACGAACGTCACGCTTGGTAGTCACTGGGTGAAGTGCTGGTGGTTGTTGAAAGAAGGTTAATAAGAGATACTAAGGAGAAGGACTGCTAGCTTAGCCCTCATGTGTGGTTAACAGATTGTGCTTGCTAAGGTAAGGGCTGGGCAGAATGCTCCCGTGAGACTCCTAGACAGTGGAACAATGCTCCTCATAGTAGCTCTTTGTAGTACAATCCTTATTGCTGTTCTTGTCTCCTCAGATCCTACTTTCTCCCTCTCTATCTCACCATTCATCTCAACAACACCTTGCCCCCCCTCCCCTAGTTTGGGGATTTTCTTTTGGCTCTTAGAGGGTAGTTCACATTTCTAAAAACTCTGATGTTTCTTTGTAAACTCCTGTCTACGCCTGAAGTCTTCTCTCTTTTCTAAGATCTCTAGAGACCAAACCTAGGTTTTTTTTCCTACTTTCTGTCACATCCCTCACATGAAGTAAAGACCACAGAACTGCCTTGCTGTTTGAAGCATGTGGGATGGTCTGGCGGTACTAAATGACTAGAGAAAGGAACTAAGGTTAACATTTCAAAATCTTATCCTGCCACCTGTCTATATTCTCACCTATCATATGAGAGAGGCTAGGAAGGCCTATGTTTCCTTGATCACTTGGACCTGCATTCTATGGTGCATTCATTTTTTCAGGGTAATCAATTCTGTACTGCCCTCTCCAGACTGTTAGTGGGAATGCAAAATGGTGCAGCTGCTATGAAAAACAGTATGGAGGTTCCTCAAAAAATTAAAACTACCATGTAATCCAGCAATCCCACTTCTAAGTATTTATCCAAAAGAATTGAAATCAGGGTCTCGAAGAGATTTTAACACATCCATGTTCATTGCAGCATTCTACACAATTTCCAAGATGTAGAAACAACCAAAATATCCATCAACAAATGAATGGATAAAGAAAATGGGATGTATACATACAATGGAATATTACATAGCCTTAAAAAAGAAGGCAGTTCTACAATATGCAACAACATGGATAAACCTTGAGGGCATTATGTTAAGTGAAATAAGGTAGTTACCAAGGGGAAATACTGCATGATACCACTTGTATGAGGTATCTAAAGTAGTCAAACTCATAGAAGCAGAGAGTAGAATGGTGGTTGCCAGGGGCTGGCAGGAGGGGGAAACAGGGAGTTGCTATTTAACAGGTATAAAGTTTCAGTTAGGCAAGATGAATAAGGTCTAGAGATCTCCTGTACAATACTGTGCCTATAGTTAACAATACTGTATTGTACACTTAAAAATCTGTGAAAAGGGTAAATCTCATATTAAGTGTTCTTACCATAATAAAATAAAAATAAAAGGTTAACATTATGCTGAGTGAAAGATGCCAGGCACAGAAAAGAATATACTGTACAGTTTTATTTATATGAAGTTCTAAAACAAGGAAAACTAATTTGTGGTGATAACAGATCAATGGTTTTCTTATGGGGGAGAGGTGACTGGATGACATATCAGAACCTTCTGGCTTGATGGCAATGTTCTATGTTTTGATAGGAGTGTTAGTTTCACAGTTGTATGCATTTGCCAATGCTGATTGGACTTAAGATTAATACATTTTACCATATGTAAATTATGCCTCAATAAAATATTTTAAAAAATCACTTAGAGGGCAACATTAATAGCTTAGTATGAATTAATTTAATCATACACATCACCTAAGGCTAAAACAACTTCTTACCCCCAGAAAAATCTCTTTTACAGCAGATCTGACAGATAATTTCCAGAGTTATCTTGGCTATTTCAAGAATTTGAGAAGTCATTACCATAAGGTATACGTATACTATAAAGTTGCATAACTCTAGTACTTTCAATTTAATTTCAAATATTTATGTGTCAAATGAAATAGTAACTAACATTTACTGAGTGTTTTCCAAGTACTAGACACTGTTCTAGCATCATAGATAACTTTTGTCTGTTTTTGTACTTTTTATGAAATATGAAATCGTGTTGGAAAGGAAAAATTAAAATTGTCTTTTATAAAGCCCTAAAGAATCTACAAAAAAGTACTAGAATAATTGAATTTAGTAAGTTCAGAGGCTTCAAGCTCACTACACAAAAATTAATTGTACAAAACAGATAAAACTCATCCATGCTGTTAGAAAAGTACCTGACACTTTTCCAAATATCTACCTTTTATTTCCTTTTCTTGTCTTATTGCACTTGCTGAGATATCAGGTAAAATGTTGAATAGAAGTAGTAAGAGTGGACAGCTTTACATTCTGATTTTGAGGGAAAGTATTTAGTCTTTCACTATTAGGTATGATGTTAGCTCTAGGTTTTATATAGATGCCCTTCTTAATGAGAATTTTTACCATGAATACATGTTGAATTTCTGACAAATGCTTTTTCTGCATCTATTGAGATAATCATATGATTTTTCTTGTTTAGTTTGTTCATATGGTGATTTACATTGATTGTTTTACAAACATTGAAGCAGCCTTGCAATCTTGGGATAAGCCTGACTTGGTCATGATACATTATCCTTTTTATGTATTGCTGGATTCAATTTTCTAGTATTTATTAAAGACTTTTTTATGTTCATGATGGACATTAGTGAATAGATTTCTGTTTTGTAATATCTTAGTCTATTTTGGTTCAAGGGTAATATGGGTCTTATAGAATGAGTTGGAAAGTGTTCCTTTCTCTCTTCTCTGGAAGTGTTTGTGTAAGGTTGGTTATTTTTTAAATGTTTCATAGAACTCACCAGAGAAGCCATTTGGGCTTGAAGTTTTCTTCGTATGAAGGTTTTTCAATTATGAATTCAATTTCTTTAATGTTTATGAGGTTATTCATATTTCCTATTTATTCTCGTGTCAGTTTTCATACTTGGTGTCATTCATGGAATTTGTCCATTTCATCTGATTGTTGAATTTATTGGCATAAAATTATTGTTGATATTGCCTAATTACCCTATTAATATCTATAGGATTTTAGTAACATTCTCTTTTATTCTTATGTTATAATCATTTTCTTATTCTTGATTCACTTGAGGTTTGTGTTTAAACTTTGTTAGCATGAGTCAAAAGAATATCCTTTATTCTACGTCTAGTTTAGGGCTAAGGTGTGACCTTTTTGGGTCTCTATTGAATACCCCTGGTGCTCAAAAGCGTCTCTACAATCTAGCTCAGAGTTTAGCGAACTATAACCTGTGGGTCAAATCCAGCTTGTGGACTGTTTTTGAATAGCTTGAGAGCTAAGAATTATTTTTAAATTTTAAGAGGGTAGTTAAAAAAAAAAGAGATTATGTGACAGACACCGTATGTGACCCGCAAAGCCTAAAATATTTACTATCTGGTCCTTTAATGAAGTGTTTGCTGACCCCTGCTAGCTGATGAGAACTAGAATATTTTCCAATTGGGTGTGAGGTCTGGGAATTGTTCAGCTTACAACTCCCCTTTAGGGAGTTCTTTGCCTGGCTTCACAGAGTGTCACCTTATGTATGAACAACTTCCTATTCAGTCAAAGACATAAGGAGACCTATATGCATATTTCTTTGGCCCATTTTATTGTTTCTTTCTTCTCATGGATTTCCAACTGCACTGTCTATGGTCCCATAGATGAAAATGGATGTTTCACATTTTTTGTCCAGTTTTCTGTTTTTTTTAATAGCAGGAGGACAAGTTCAGTTCTAGTTACTCTGTCATAAGCAGAAGCAAAAGACCTCACCACACTTAAATAAAGCTTTGATATATTTTATAGTTATTTCTCTATGTTTATAGTGGAAGAGAAGCTCCTCAATTTGGCTTGATTTGCAAAATTGCTAGACAACCTCTAGTTTTGGAAGATTTTTTTTTTTTGATTGATGGCAACAACAAAAATTCCTTTGGAATTGTGATATGTCAGCTACTCTGTTGTATTCTTTAATTTTCACAGCAACCCTCCAAGATTAAGAGAAGTTAAGTTTTCCAGAGACTCCTGGTTTTTGAGTGGCAGAACTGGAATTTGAATCTAGGTTGGTTTGCCTGCAAAGCCCCAGCCCTCATCCAGTTCTTAACTACTACAATCACCTGCTTCCGTGTAGCACATTGCAAAGCAGCCGTGTGAGGGGAAAAATACGGTAACAAGAAAAAAAAGACAGTAAGGCAAGTGAATGCCAACCCCCTGCTACCTATCTCATGATTTTATTACACATTTGTCTTCCTTAAGAATATGGCTGCTGCTTCTTTTCAGCCTCCACTCTAAAAGAGAATATTATTAGAGAAAATTCAAATTCTGCAATCACAAAATTTAGCTGGGGCCCATCAACCTTCAATACACAGCGATTCTCCCAATTTTCATCGGCCACTAAAGCGTTATCTTTTAGGGACATGGGAAGGCATCACTAAAATGTATACTTGTTTTAGGTCCTGAAATTCTCACATCCATCATTGCTTTGGCTTATGACCCAGTAGGGTTAATATTTAGTACATAAAAGCTTATCCTCTTAACTAAGATAATTTAGGAAGTGAGTGGAGGGGCAAGGTTGGGGCAGGAGTCAGTATAGCTGGAGCTGTACAGTTTATTACAAGATAGCTGTGGTGGGGATATCCCATCGGCAGCATGTGGGCACAAGGATTGAAGGATTCTCTGTTGATGGCAGAATCAGAAATTACTCGGGATTTTCTGAGTGAAAGACAATATACTATAGTGTTTAAGAGATGGGCTTCAGAATCAGGCAGACCTGATATGAGTGCCAGCTTTTCCATTTGCTAGGTGCAGCTGCTGTGAACTTTGATAGGGCTCACAAGCCATCTTAATATTGCTGCATAGACTGCAATATGTTTAATGTTTTATGCTTAAACTATTTTTTATTGTCCAACCCAGGGAACAATAGTGGAGCTAGGTCAACAAAGAATGGAAATTGGGAACAAATGTGTTGGGGCGTAGGTAGGGTTGTAAAGGGATACAAATTCTGAATCAGTATATGGTGGGAACAGGCTCTGTATAAACTGGTTGTGGGTACCTACTGGAAGTAATCGTCAAAACAAGTTATAGAGGGGCACATTATGTTTGCAGATCATTAGATCAGAAGTTGGGTCATAACCAGGGTTAAGAAGCAGGGTAGTATTACAAGGAGGCAGGCTTTGATGGGAGCTGATCATTCCAATCAGGGACCAAGGCAAATGAGGCCCTGCCTTCTAAAGCTGGTCTAGGTGGTCCTCACCAGCTCAGACACAAGCAGATCTCTCCGAAAGGTCAGAGGCTGTGTCCTCATCTACCTAGCATCCTCCCATATTGCTGTCTAAGGGTAGTGCCACATCCTCTGGTGGACTTTGGCTTCCTTTTCTGTGATTAGAATGTGAATTCTTAAAGTGAAGTTGTTACTCCAGTCTTAACAAATTCAGGCCTTTGGATGCAGCAGGGAAGGACAACAATTAAATTATTGGATTATGCTTTTGTTAAACATCAAAGGAATAAGCTATTTTTTAAAAATTAATTATGGTTTGACTGAAGTCTTATAGAAAACATTAATTAATAAAAACAGTATTTTTCATTGCAAAAGTATTTGAATGTCACATCCTTGTATTTATTGCCAGGGACTAAACTCAGTCAAAACATAAGCAAGCCCTGACTTAAGGAAATGAAAGTGTAAACAGAATGATAAATAATAATTTGTTAGTTTCCTGTTGCTCCTGTAACAAATTTCCACACGCTTAATGCCTTAAAACAACATAAATTTATTATTTTACATTTCTGGAAGTCAGGAAACCGATGTGTCTCACTGGGCTAAAATCAAGATGTCAGCAGGACTGCTTCCCTTCTGTAGGATCTAGGGGAGAATCCGAGCCTTGTTTTTTCCAGCTTCTAGAGGCTTCTGACATTCCTTGACTCATTTCTATCTTCTAGCAATCACATCACTCCGACCTCTGTATCTGTTGCCACACTTCCTTCTCTGGCTCTCCTGCCTCCCCCTTTCTCTTCTAAGGACTCTTGTGGTTACTTTGGACCCACCCAGATAATTTAGGATAATCTCACCATCTCAAGATTATTAACTTAATCACATCTTCAACATCCCTTTTGCTATATAAAGTAACATATTCACAAGCTCCGGTTATTAGGACATGGCTATCTTGGGGATGGTCATTATTCTGTGTACCACAAATAAATTTACTAATTGTTTTTTCCTATCACCACAGGGATACTCTAAAAAGTTCTTTATCAAGCAAATAATATTTCAATATTGAACTATATAGTGCTATTTAATTTCATTGTGAATTCAGAAGCATGTTCTCATAGAACAAATGTATATACATACATAAAACTTAAACATATCGTAGAAAGAACGCTTAGGAATCCTAATATTTCCTCCATAAACATCCTTCCCTTTTCACTGCAATGCAGGTGCACTTGAGTTTTCCATTTAAATCCTATAGGCTGTTGGTCAAACAAATAGTCTAGCCATGATCTTTTACCCTACTTTCAAAAAAGCACACACGTATTACAATCTGTCACCCAGTTATAGCCCATAGAAACTTCTTATGCTGGCATTTCAGATGTTTAGAGGAACTCTAAATAATACTAGGATACTTTTAAAAGACAAGGTATATGTAGACCCTTGCTTGTCCAAGGCAGTAAAGATTTATTTTCTCTTCAAGTATACGTGACTAGCTACCAATTAATATTTATGGGTCCATGTGAATAACTGATTTCCAAAAAGGGTCCATCAGAGAAGAAAAAATTAAAACAGAGTCTCCTTAGTTAACAAGGGGGTCTGCATTGCCATTAGGCAAAAGCTTATGTGCTGAAGGAGTCTAGAATATATCACAGTGGCATGAGGATTATTTTGAGCTGAAGACATTTGAGAATCAACAGCTACAGGAAGAGGCTTTTTCTGAATTTCCTTTATCTTCCTCAAAGCAAAGCCTTCCAAAAGAATTCAGTTGTCATAAATCCCCTCCCTGCGAATCTCACAACCACAGAAGATTGACTCTTATCACTGAAGGGAAGTCAGCACAAGTTAGCACCTGGATAAGAAATCGCCTGAGTAGACATTGTCATAAAACTATCATATTTCTCATCTATTCTCCTAAGGGCCCATTTATTTTTCCAAAAAGTCATTTGTTCTCCCAGAAGTGCCCCTCTGTCCCTCCTCATCCCCTACTAAGATGATATATAAGCCCCAAATTCTAACCATTTACTTGGGTCACATTTCATAAACTCAACATGCATACATACATAATTAAATCTATTTTTTCTTTTGCTAATCTATCTTTTGGCGGTTTAATTTGCAGGCCTCCAATCACTGAACATGACAGTAGAGGAAAAGTTTTTCCTCCCTGACAGTGCCTATACCAATCAATGGCTATAGGCATAGTCTTCACAGAGGTATAACAGCCATGTGATTCAAATCCCTTTTTCAATGTAATAAAAAGGGAAATATGAGCCTAAGTATTTTATTCTGGCTCATTAAGAGTGAACACAAGAGTTGTAGTCATTTACCTTTGTTGCTAAGTGTCTATGGACAGCATACGTGCGTGTGAGGGTATAGACAGATGCTCTCTGTCTGAGGATATATTCACTCTGAGTGTCAGTGTTTCAACAACAGGGCTGTACATTAAGACTATTTGAAGTCTGAGACTTTAGGATACAACTGTTTGGGGTACATTCTGTACTCTGTATGTACCTAACTTCATGCATACCAAAAGTTATAATCTAATCAGTCAACCATCATCCAATTTGGGTCATCCTTATTGGGCAGAATTTCAAACAAGCCACAGGTATTTGGCCTTCTCTGTGTCCAAGCCATATATTCTTGCCTATGACCTTGGAACCAATCACTTATGAGTAGGGTGACAGGGCCTATTTTTCATGATGAGAGCCATGGCAACTTTATGCAGAAAGAACTGGCTCAGTCTGCTTCAGTTAGAATGGGTCTATAATCTTAGCTGGGAATTAAAGCTTCATGGGCTCCTTCTTATTACACTGATTATTCTCAGCATGATTTTGGACCCATTCAGTTAATACTTACTGAAAATTTACAATGGCACTATGCTGGGCCCTTGGTTACAGTGTTCTCATGAACTCTAGTCTGTGTACTCATGTAATCTGTGTATTCACGGATTACCAAATGCCACATTTGGCATTTGGCATACGTATTCTGATACTTATTAGCTTTGTGCTCTTTGGCAAATCAATTTGCTTCTGAGCCTTAATCCTCCGTCACTTAAATGTGGACCCAGTGTGTGAAAGGGTTTATGAATTGTAAAGTAGCATGCAAATATACGCTGTTAGTAATCTCCTGGACTCTCTTAACCTTAACACCATGTCTAAATGATGCAAACAATTCAGCCATGTTGTAGTTGATAAGGTGTATTTGACCATCCTTGTGATTGACTGTAATAAATTTCATTTTATGCTTGCCAGTTTACTTTGTGTGAGCAGCTTCATCCATAGAGGAAATGTACACAAACAGATTCAATGTTCAGAGAGTGCCTGTACAGAAAAGTAAAAACACAAGGTTATGTGAAAATCATAGCAATGAGTAGTCTTCAAGTGTTTTTAGGCACATTTTTGTAATTCTTTCTGGATAGCACCTTTAAAAACCCGATTATGTCCAAAAGGAATAGACTTGAATGAGTGAATTAGAAATACAATGAAAATTGGGGGAGGAGAAGACAAAAGTGGAAGAAGGAAAGGCTTGTATAGTCTTTAAAAGGTGGTTCAGAGCTGCTTGAGAAAGAAGGAACAGGAAAGTCTTAGAAGTTTGGAGTCCCGGAGAGGAAAAAGGCTGTGTGTGGGTTAAGAAAATACTACTCTCTTCTGGTCCTTTATGCTCAAGGTAACTGAAAAAGATTTAAAATAGGTAATTAATACCTGTCCTGCTTTAACTCCTTTTAAGAACAATGTGGGAGTATAAATAAATAAATGTAAAATGAATACCTGTGCTCAAAATCGCAGCTGAGAAGAAAATGGTAACATGGAACCAGAGAATTTGTAAAGGGCTTGAGAGAGCCTGTAGGTGGGAAAAAGATAACCCAATGTTTTAAGACCTAGGAATTACATTAGGTTAGTAGTAAGTACTTTATTTGAGTTTTCCTTTCCTTTTCAACTTTTGCTTTAATGTAGATATTTTGCAATTTATAAGTAAAAGTCAGTTACCATTGTCTGAATAAACAAGACCATGTTTTTACATTAAGGCCTGGGGAAAAGTCTCACCAGAGTATCTCTTCTTGTCTCTGATCCCTATGTCCCCAGTAACTTTAATTGTCTGTGTCACCCTCAAAAAGCGTTACCCTGTAGCAGATTTCCAAGGTCTTATAAGACTCAGAACCACTCTAAAACTTGCCCTACACAACTCCATATCATTTTAATGGTTAAACTATCCTAATCATTTCCCTAGGATATTTCATTAGGATGAAATATTAGCTGCTGGGAAGATTTGAATTGTTTATTGTTTCATTTTTGGGTAGTATCTTTCACACTAATGGAGGTGAAAGCATGAGCTGGTAAGAGCAGGTGAATCTTAGCTCTAATAAGTTTCATTCTGAGAATTAGAATATTTTAAATGTAATATAGTATGGCAGGCTTAAGATCTGTATTGAAAGGATAGTGTCACCGTAATGACATCCATTTTTCAAGGCCTTTAGGAATAGATGACTAGACTATTAAGCCAGCCTGTCCCCTGGGGAGTGCATTAACGCATTTGGGCCACAGGGTCGATTAGTAAATGACTGCTGTGAGGCACTTACTCACCAACCAGGGCCTCAAAGAGTTACTGCACCTCTGAAAGCCCCAGAGAGTAATTTATATACTGAAAGGGTTTGACTGAATAAGTACAATCTGATGCGTTTTAATGGGCTTTGATGAGCATCAAAGACCAACTTTTAGAAGAGCATTTGTGCTTTGTAGAGTTGGGATTGAGGGCTATGCAATTTAGAATTTCCATCTCTTCTTTTGAAATAGAACAAAAATCATGTACTTTGACCTTTTCAAGGAGTAATTTGTTTTGCAGGCTAATGCTATTTTCCTCTGTTAAATGGCTCCATAACAATTGAGGAAGAGGCAGAATGGGCAATCAGTCAAGATACAAAGTGTTGAAAATGGCAAATGTTCAGATTGATTAAATTAGGAGGCACTCCTCATGCTAAAATCTGCTAAATGGGGTTTTATAAACACACAACATTGCCCCAGTTATACTGTAATCCTATTAGGCCAATCTTCTCCATAGATGCAGAAGTAATGGGGGATAGTCACAATGGTGGTTTGCCTATGTTTTACATTAGAAAATATCTTTTACACCTATCTGTGCTAGAATTTCATCCTGGGTCTACTCCACTTAATAGCCTTAGAAGGATCATGTGTTTCTAAAGTGATATTTTACCCTTCATTAAACCTTGTATTCCAAGAAAAAGTGTCTTTGTGACATTTAACAAGGGAGATGTTATGATGATATTTAAAGTCTAGAGACAGACAGGATTCACAACGAAGTAATTTGGGTGCCTTGTATAATGAATCAAATTAAATCAGCACTAAGAGAAGGGAAGTGTCTTGAGCAAAAATTTTTAGGGTGCTCTGAAAGGTTGCAATATTTCCATCACTAAATTAATATAAGGAATATAATGTTAGCCTCATGAAAGTTAACTCCACCTAGAGTAGAGCTTCTCAAAGTCTGGTCCGTGGACAACCTTCCTCAGCATCACCTGGGTTGCTTATTTAAAATGTAGATTCTTGAGCACTACCTCAAAATTATTGAATCAGAATTTCTGAGAGTATAGGTAGGAACCTTCATTTTTAACTAGCTCTTCAGATATTTTGCAATTTATAAGTAAAAGTCAGTCAACCACTGTCTGAATAACCAGTGCCGTTGCCTGAATAGACAAGACCATGTTTTTTGGAGAAAAGTCTGACCAGAGATCTCTTCTTGTCTCCAATCCCTATGGCCCCAGTAACTTTACTTTTCTCTCTCTGTGTCACCCCCAAAAGAGTTTACCCTATAGCAGATTTCCAAGGTCCTGTAAGACTCAGGATGAGGTGATTCTTTTGCACACCAGTGTTTGAGAACCCTGGTTCTAAAGGGCAGCAGGATACGTTGATAGGAAATCGAGTCAGAGCTTTTGCCTCAACACAGTCATGGAAACACACGCATTCAAGGGTTGCAAGCTTGTCAAAGCAACACTAAAGTTACCTCAACTGGATGTTTGGCCAGAATAAGGAATGACAACCATTTACATAGCAACCATGTTTGGGAAGAGATTTAGCAGTTAGGAGATTAGGAGGAAAATGAGACAAAATAGCTGGCCACTAGCTGTATGTGCACAGTAAGTATCAGGGGAGAGAGAGGTGGAAAGGATAGAGGGAAGGTAACAATATTCACTGAGGGAGTTTTCACGGCCCGGGACAGAGGTGTCTATCTAACTGGGCATCTCGATTTGGGACCTGCTTTATCCAACAGAGGATGGTATTGGTAGGATAAGGGGAGTTATAAGCAGAGAGGCAGCAGTGGTAAATGAGAGGGGTGGGTACTGTGCACACAACTAGTAAATAGTTTGGACCCGGGTCCCTTTTACTCCAAAGCCCATGCACATTAACAATATTAGTGCTTCTCATAAATGTAGTCTTCATATCACTTGCATTATAATTACCTGTAGGTACTTGTCAGAATGCAGATTTCTGAGTCTCAACCCACTAGGCCAAGTCAGTCTGAACATCTGGGATTGGGAGTCCAGTAATCTGCATTTTGAGGATATTAAAGCAATCCTGATGGACATGAAATCTGCAGTTAAGGTAACTCTCACAAAGTGAATGGTAGTACTCCCTTGGGATAGCCAAACTTACATTGGGCATTATATGAATTTTTTATAGCTTCTGTGACAAATTACCACAAACTTGTGGCTTAAAACAACATAAATTTATTTATGTATGTATTAATTTATATAAATTTATTATCTTACACTTCTATAGATCAGAATTCTGACACAGGTTTCACTGGGTTCAAGCCAAAGTATTAGCAGGGCTGTCTTCACTCCCGGGGGCTCTAGGAGAGACTGTTTTCTTGCTTTTTCCAGCTTCTAGAGGCTACCCACATTCCTTGGCTCACGTCCCCCTTCAAAGCGAGCAACATCGGCTGGGTCTCGCGCTGGGATGTCTCTGGTTCTCTCTTCCTTAGCCACATCTCCCTCTGACTCTGACTCTCCTTCTGCCTCCCTCTTCTACTTATAAGGACCTTTGTGGTTACCTTGGGCCTACCAGGAGAATCATCTTATTTTATTTTAAAGTCAGCTGAATAGCAACCTTAATTCCATCCGCAAACTAATTTCCCCTTTTGCCACGTCAAGTCACACATTCACAGATTAGGGATTAGGTAATGGACATCTTTGGGGAGGGGACTTATTTTCCCTGCCACAGGCAAAGATGATTTATTCCTTCATTCAATAGGCACCTTACTGAGCGCCTAATGTATGCCCATCACTGTGCTGAATGCTGGGGATGGAAAGTCAAGAAAGCAGTCTATGCCAATGAGTTTGCACTCTAGTGGGGATGAGAGACATGTTATTAGGTGGTTATAGCACAGTAAGTACTATGATAGAGGCGTACGAAAAAGCAAATAGGAGCCCCAAAAGGGAAATTAATTTTCTTAGGGAAGTTGAAAGTTTCACAATGAATATTAACTTTTGAACTGAATTTTAAAAGGTTAAAATTTCATAAGGTGAATACAAAACGCAGAGCATCATAATCAGAGAGAACAACTTGTGCAAAGGCCTAAAGTTATGAAAGATCATGGCGTGTCCGAGGAGCAAATAGTAGTTGGATGCTGCTAAAGCTTTGATGGGGTGGCAGTGCATGAGCTAGGTGTTGGCAGAAGATGGAAAGGCAGGCAGGATTCAGATCACAGAAGATCTTTTTATGTGGTAAAGAGTTTGGACTTTATTCTGCATGCAATAGGAAGCCAGTGAAGGTTTTAAATAGGGAGATGTCATGATAAATCTGAGACGCTGGGTGGAGGACAAATGGAGGGGGAAGGAAGCAAGACTGAAGACAGAAAGAGCAGTTGGAAAGGTAAGAGTAATTGAGAGATAGTGGAGTCTGAACAAGACAGTGACAGCAAGGATGGCCAGCCAGGAATAAATTTGAGGGACAGAAAGGAGGAGGAATTAACAAAACTTTTCGACTGGCTCAAGGTGGTGGCATGGGGAGAGGAGGATGGGAGATGAGAATTGAAAGAGATTGTAGAGTAGGAAAAAAGAAAAGAATATGAGCTTTCTAGATAGAAAACGTAGCTGCTATCCAGAGAAATGGGAAATGGAATGAAAAATGGACAAAGGAATAAAAAGTGGAAACATTTTCCAGGTGGAAAATGGAATAAAAGATCAAATAATATGAAGATCTAAGTAGACATTTGATGTGAAGAATGTAGAGCAGTGACGAAAGCATAGATTTTGCAACCAGTCATCTCTCTATTAAATTTCCTCTTCTGGTACATATCAGCTGGATGGCCTTGGGTGAATTATTTATCTTCTTGAAGCCTCAGTTTCTCCATGTGAAAAGTAGGGACATATTCTGTATTTCAAATGCTGTGAGAATTAAATAAGGAAACATATAAAAAGTATCAAGCAGTGCCCAAAATACAGTAAAGGCCTAATAAGTGCTACTTTCCTTGATAACATTTGAAAAGGAAAAGGAGCAGGACTCCAGTCCATCGGAAGGGGCAGAGAAACTTAGAGTCACTATGGTCCCAGCCAGGTTACAAGACAAGGACTTGGGTACACAGAACGAAGTAAAGAATCCACTTATTTGAACCCAGAAGCAAGGAATGAAGCAGAAATCTAGTTATTAGAACTGAGGTAAAAGATTACAGACGACAGGTGACTTTATGTTATATAAATTATATCTCAATAAAACTGTTAAATACGTAAAAAATAAAAAAAGTTACAGGTGGATATAAAGCCAAGATGATTCGATGTACCATAAGGTGTTCTGAAACATCTTAACTTTTGTTCTTCCTAAGGTAAGGACCCATCCTAACACCTAGACTAGGGCACTGTCAGTCTGTGTGTGGGGGTGGGGGCAGCCCCAGTTGTGAAAGGAGGTAGCCTGCAGAGGTCTTCTATAGTTGGGATTTGTGCTCCCGTCAAGCCCCATCGTTCTGTGATTCAGGTTCAGTTGGAACGTATACATTGTGACACAATTGGAGAGGAAAGAAATGCCTTGCTTGTTCTGGCTTAGCTTGAGAGTGGTAGAAAGAATATAGAAGAGGTGTTTTTTCTTTGTTTTTGTTTTGCTTGTTTGTTATAGACCAATTTGAGAATTAATGAAAACATTAGAAATTCTCCCCTCAAAGCACAGCCAGACACATGCACATGCTAAATATAATTGTAGGAGATTCATAGACTCCCTGAAATCCATTCGTGGGTTCTTACAGCTGAAGTCTAGGTTAAGAATCCTTGCTAAAGTAATCGGGGCCGGCCCCGTGGCCGAGCGGTTAAGTTCGGGTGCTCTGCTTCGGTGGGCCAGGGTTTCACCGGTTCGAATCCTGGGCGTGGACATGGCACTGCTCGTCAGGCCACGCTGAGGCGGCGTCCCACATGCCACAACTAGAAGGACCCACAGCTAAGAATATACAACTATATACTGGGGGGATTTGGGGAGAAAAAGGAAAAATAAAATCTTAAAAAAAAATAATCGAGGACATAATAAGGTAGGACTGTGCCGGTGATTCATTGTGTAATGTTTTAATGAACCAAAGAAGTACAGGCCCTCAAAGTCACAGTCGATGCAGCAGCGGTTGGCCTTTCCCTAGAGCACTCTATCTTAATTCAAATGATAGCCTTAATTGCTTAATTCAAACGATATGTGGAAAACTTTAGGCGAGTTTAAGCAAGAACCATCAAAATGAGACAGTAGCGGGGCAGGATGTATGGAAAGATAAAGGTGTTTGGAGAGTTGAGCTTCAGAAAAAGGTATATAAGGCATTAAATAACAATTATACCACAGTGTCCGCCTAACCTGGGCCTGGTGTGTATTAAGACAGAGGATGCTTAGAAGTTCTCTCTTCACATATTTCCTCCAGTACCTGCCATTACGTCTAAGATTTTACCGTTAATAATATTCCTTTTTAATTTTATTTTTGCTATTATTTTCTAGAGTTTATTCCTGCAAATTTGCCTGTGAGAGGCCAATTCTTAAGATGCTGTTTCCTGAACTGATAGAGATTGGTTTGCCAGGTTCTTTCCAATTTAGTCGGCTAAGCATTAGTCTTAGTAGAGAGGCAGCACAGTACACTGGTCACTAACATGGACTTGGGGGCCAGGCAACATGTGTTCCAATCTTGACTACTCTTTAACAAGTCTGCAACCTTGGGCAAGCTACTCAACCTCTCTGTACTTATACAATGGGGGATAATAATACTAATAGTGCCTTATTGTGAAGATTAAATGTGTTTGTATGGATAAAACTCTTAGAACAGTCTAGAAGCACATAGTAGATGTTATATCAATGTTAGCTATTATTACTTTCCTATAATAATTATTATTAGTCTTCCAACTATGTTTACTCTTCTGACTAGAAGAGTCCCATGTACTTCCCGAGGTTGTTCCCTGGGGCTGCCATGTGGCCCACTGTGGGGTGAACTGAACTCTCAGGCTAGTTCAGGAATTCTGCCTCTAGTCCCTTCTATTTGTGATTAGAAAGACTCTGGACTTTCCACCAATCAAGAACATTTATGTGTTCTTTCCAAGGAGTAGGAAGCAGAGGGAACCTTTCCTATATAATCACTGGGGATCGTCCTGCTTGCCAAGTTATTTGGCAAACCCATAGTTCTGGCTTTTCAGGTATACCAGCCTTTTCCAGGTTTGGAACATTGGTTTCCTGCTTTGCTCTGCTGAAATTAAAAGTTTTGCTTCTTCTGATTACAAAATCTATTAACCACATCCAACTCCTATATCTAAGGCAACTCTAAGAGTTGCTTATTTACCTATGATGGAGGGTTTTGTTGAGCTTTTTAAGTTGGGGACAAAAATATATGTTTCATTTCTCACTGTCTTAGGCAAGTCTCTCCTGTTTGCAAGCTAGAAAACTAATCTTAAATCAGCTTAAGCTCTACACTCTCACTTTCTGTGCTTAGTTCAAATTTCTGAGAGAGAAATGTCATTGGCTACTGGTCATCTAGTGGGTTGGCTACTCTTGAGTTGAGTGTCTACCTCTGTGGGTTGGTAGTGGTGCTGTATATATAGACAAGATGTGTTGACTGAGAAGAGAGCCCCAAAAGGTGTAAATGACTACTTCTTTCGCCCATATTTACGGCATATACTCCTTTACAGTTTATCTTTATCTGCTTCTCATGTAGGGCCCAGAGCCTAGCTCACTGCTGGGCTACCTATTCAAGGACTGCCTTTTCCTATTGTGATTTTATGATGCCCAACGCTAGCCAAGCCTTGTTACGGTCATGTCTATGTTCCTATTGACCCTGAAACTTCCCTGACCTTACCTCATGTCTTTCGGTTCATTTATTCTTTAAAGACTAAATCTGATGGAGGCCTGCTCCATGGCTGAGTGGTTAAAGTTCCGCGGGCTCTGCTTTGGTGGCCTGGGTTTGTGGCTTTGGATCCCTGGCATGGACCTGCTCCACTCATCAGCCATGCTGTGGAGGCATTCCCACATACAAAATAGAGGAAGATTGGCACAGATATTAGCTCAGGCCTAATCTTCCTCAACCAAAAAACAAAAAAAAAAAAAAAAGAGGAAGATTGGCAATGGATGTTAGCTCAGGGCAACTCTTCCTCGCACACACACAAAAACTAAATCTGATGAATGAATCCAAAGGTCTGCAACCCCTAAGCAATATAATCCTCACTTAGTGCCCACCACCCGCAGTCTGAAGAACTGAGATTTGTAATGCCATGTTTAGAAAGCTGAGCAAATTTTCATTCCACCATTCCTGCTGCTTGAGGGTGCCATCTTGGGCCAGGAGAAGCAGCAGTTGACAGACACTCCTACACTGCCTCCCTTCTTAAAAAGAAGTAGCAAGCAGCAGCAACATTCCTTCCCTGTATCGGAACACAGATATTTGGCTTAAAATACTTAAAAGGTTATCAACTCATGAAATAGTGGGTGGCACAGGAGAAAATGCCTCAGAAAATAGGGGTCAAGAGACCTGGGTGGTAATCCCAGATTCAACCACACTGTGTGTATGACTTTTGGCTTCTATGCAGAGATCCAGCCTGGTGCCTTCCCTAGGGCTAGACTAATGTTACATTATTTCTCAGAACCAGTTGGGTTGCTATGGAAGCTTCTAAGTTGCCTATGCAACGTAAATATTTGCAAAAAATACAATCCTCAGCCAGCATTTGCTACAATACCAGAGAGACTGCTTGCCGCTGAGCAATACCAGGATTCCCAGGACAAATGCTGTAGTACTGAGGTATGTGCAGCATTGGTTGGGCTAAAGGCATGCCAGAAGCCGACTTGGGGGGAGGGTTCTCCCTTCTTTTCCCTGAACGTGCCTCTTGGCACTCTGCTCATCTTGGAGAATGAAGACTGGCAAATTGCCTGCCTCTTTTCATTCTGTTTATTCAGCAAATGCCAAAAGAGTGATGAGGAAGACAGAACTCAAGATTAGACCCTAGAATAGGTCCTTGAATTGAAGGATGGCAAGTCTGGAACTGTAGTTATCCAAGACATCTATTTTCCTGCTTCTTTGCCCAGGTCTTTGGTGAAGAGGTTCTTCTAAGTTCCAGCAGCCAGGTGGAAAGTTCTGGATGGCCCACATGTAGGGCCCTAGGCCAAAACTGAGCTACTCTTCGGAGGAAAGAGAAGACTGTGAGCTTGATGGTTCAGCACCAGCCTCTTTATTAGTAGTAGTAGAATTAGTATTTTGCTATGGAAGCTCTCACTACCCACCTTGTTCAGCTTGATATGTTTGGTGATCTCTGTTTTGGACTTTGAATTTGGTTGGAAGCATGGCGGAGTGTAGCATGGTGAAGCCATTTGACACTGGGAATAAAGAGGCAGAACTAGGTAGGACTATGTCTACTTGGTTTGTGAGTGGTTTCTAAGTTCAGTGACGCTCCTATAGATGCTGAAACTCAGGCAGATTTCTGCCTAGTCGCTCATTTTCTAATATACGTGCAAGAGGAAGTTCCAATTCCAAAGAATCCAGTTATTTTCTTCTGTCCTCCATCTCTATTATAGCAGAGAAGAATACTAAAACTGCTGTGTATTGAGTACTTTTCTTAGCAGTCACTGTGTAAGTATATAACGTGTAATATCCCATTAAATTCTCAAAATAACACTCTCAGGGGGACATTATCATTCAGTCCATTTTATAAATGAGCATACTGAGAGAAATCAAGTAAACTTTCTAGGGTTGGACAGCTAAGTTGCAGAACTGGGATTCAAATCCAGATGTAATTCCAGTACCTATATTCTTCTTGACTGCTCTGTACCCCCTCCTATTACGTTATATTGCATGTAGTTTTAGAAATCACAATCACAATGGTTCTGGCTGCCTAAGGTCAGAGGGGTAGGCTCAGCAACTCAGGAATACAGAGAAAACTTTGGCAACATCTATAGAAAATTAAAGAGGTAAATAAAGACAGACAGATGGATCCTAGAGACGAAGACTCCAGGTTTAGTCAGAAGTCAAGGTGTTCCTGGCCACAAACAATTCCACATACGTAAGCAGCCACAAATCAGGTCTGCTGGTGCCCCAGGGCCATCTACTCAGTAGCGTACATATTGGACATGTATAAAGCATTTTGAAATCATTTCCCCAAACCAAAACCTCAGTATAAAATTGTGCAAAGGTGAAAATGCAAATTTTAAAGATAAACAAATCAACTTCAATTGTAATTAGATAAGTGCAACGTAAACAAAAAATTTTTATACCTTTTAAACCCATTCAGATTTTTTTGAGGTGTAATTTACATACCATACATTCATCTATTTTAAATGTACAATTCGGTGATTTTTTAGTACATTTAAAGAGTTGTGCAGCTATCCTCACAAGCCAGCTTTAGAGTTTCATCTCCCCGCAAAGGACCCCAAATCCCTTAGCAATAATTCCTCATTCCCTCATCTGCTCAGCTCTAAGCGCCTACTAATCTTTTTGTCTCTATGAGCTTGCCCATTCTAGACATTTCATATAAATGGAAACATACACAGTAGTCCTCCCTTATCTGTGGTTTTAGTTACCTGCGGTCAACTTTGGTCTGAAAATATTAAACGGAAAATTTCAGAAATAGACAATTTATAAGTTTTAAATTGCAAGCAGTACTGAGTAGCATGATGAAATCTTTCACTGTCCCATTCCGTCCTGCCCGGAATGTGAATCGTCCCTTGTTCAGTGTGTCTGCACCGTATGTACTATCTGCCCGTTAGACACTTAGTAGCCGTCTCGGTTATCAGATGAACTGTTGCAGTGTTGGATTCCATATAGGGTGGTACTGTCTGCGGCTTCAGGCATCCACTGGGGGTCTTGAAACATATCCTCTGTGGATAAGGGGGGACCACTGCAGTATGTGGTCTTTTGTGACTGGCTTTTTTCACTTAGTGTAAGGTTTTCGAGGTGCATCCATGTTGTAGCATGTATCAATACTTCATTGCATAGACTGTCTTCATAGCATTGAAAGAGAAAAGCATAAATGACTGGTGAGAAGCCTGCCCTCTGCTCAATAGGAAAAGGATTTTCAAAAACCAAAATAAGTGTTGCAGAGCGGACACTAAACACTAAGGATTTAGGACAAGTGAGAAATAGGGTTATAAGAAAAGTAATCAGAAAACTCTGCTTGTGAAATTGGAACTGAGGAACTCAATGAAGAGAAAAGTTTGAAGTATCTTTAAGAGGTTGCAAGAACTGGAAGAACCAGGACAAAACTCTAATGCTTTGCCGTATATAATAAACAAGTGCTTAAAATTAATGCAAAGTTTCTGAGGAGGCGCCATACCTGCTCCAGAGAAGATTATGAAGAGGAGAAAGAGGAACCTTAGCTCTTCATCTTTGGAGGGGTCTCACTGAATATCTTTTTTGTTAGTTGGATTATGGAAGACACTAGGGGAGGGCAATAACAGGACTGCTGGATTTTCAGAAAAATTAATCAGGGCCTATTCAAGGAGAGCAGAAAAGAAGAAAGATCTAGAATTGCAATTGGGGAGATGATAAAAATTCGCTGTGTGAGGAGGAGGCCAAATGGATGAAGGGGGTTAAAAGGTAGTAACTTCCAGTTATAAAATAAATAAGTGCTGAGGATGTAATGTACAGCATGGTGACTACAGTTAATGATACTGTATTGTATGTTTGCATGTTGCTGAGATCTTAAAAGTTCTCATCACAGGAAAAAAATATTGTAACTCAGTGTGGTGATGGATGTTAGCCAGACTTATTGTAGTGATCATTTCTCAATATATACAAATATCAAGCCATTATGTTGTACACATGAAACTAACATAATGTTATATGTCAATTAAATCTCAATAAAAAATATATATATACAAAAGAAAAAAATCGCTGTGATGGCAGATGTACTGTAGATAAATAAGTTATCCAGGAGAAATACTGACCCATAGAACAAACCGTCTTAGATAAAAGAGGAGACTGAACTATGTATGTGAAAGGAAAATATGGAAAATTTGAGAGTATTGAGCTAATAAGAAATGAATCATAAATGTCTGTGGAAATGTTATTGCTTTATTTGGTGGTGGAAAAAGATGATAAATATGTATAATATGTAAATAACTTTGCTAATTAAAAACCTACAAGGACCAAACAAGATAATGACTGGGAAAGCAGTTTGAAAAGTAGAAAGCGCTATGCAAATGTAGTTGCTGTTGTCATTAAGTTTTCTGCTTTAGACTCCAGATTATTCTCTCTGCATTAAGCTATTCAAGGATGCTGCTTTATTGTCTTCCTTGGCGAAAACCCATTGTATTTTGTGGCCTTTGGATTTTGGACTTTGATTTCGGTCACTGTCTTCCCAGTTCGCATATGTATTCTATATTGCAGCTTCCTGTTGCTTATCGTATTTGTCCCAGCCTTGCCTATTCTCTTAGTTCCTCTCTATAGGTGGTGATCCTAGTATCAATCCCACTGGGTTCTGATTTTTGCTCAGTCTAAAAGTTTGTGGCATATAGTCGGGTGAGGAAAATGCAATGGGTCATGTCTATCGCGCCATTTCATGCTCTGTCTACCTAACTCTTTGCCTTCCTTTCACTGCTCCTTGTCTTTGTTAGCGGTGTCATCATTGCCTCACTCACCTCGGCTTATAAACACGTGAAGTCTTCCTTTACTTCACTTAAAATAGTCCTGGAGCAGTTACTCTGTGTAAAGACCAGCTGTGCCAACTATTAGAAGACTATAGCTCTTGTCATCACGGAGCTCATAGTCAGATGTAAAATAAGGATGTCTATGTTAATAATACTTACAAAGGTTGGTGCATGCTATAATGATGTTGCAAGAAAAAGACAAAAATAATTCTGACACTAGAAATGAGAAAAGGTTTCACAGAGAAAGGTATATTTGAGCTGCATGTTTCCCCCCCTTTTTAGGTGTAAATTTCATACAGTGTCACCCTTTTTAGTGTACAATTTAATCACTCCCATAAATCCCCCTTCCTCCTTTGTGATCAAACCTTCTCCCTACCCTCAGCCCCTGACAACCACTGATCCGTTAGCTGTCTCTATAGTTTTTCTTCTTCCAGAATGTCACAAAAATGAATCATACATTATAAAGCATTTTTACTCTGGCTTTTTAAATATGGTATAATGCATTTGAGATTCATCCATGTTGTTGAGTGAAATAGTAGTTCATTTTTATTGTCAAGCAATATTCCATTTAATGGATGTATCGCAGTTTGTATATTCACTCACCAGTTAAAGACATTTGGGTTGTTTTCCTTCTGAGGTGTACAGGTTTGGTGTGAACGTGATTTTTAATTTCACTTTAGTAAAAATATAGGAACGGGACTGCTGAGTTGTATGGTAAGTTTACGCTTAAGTTTTTAAGAAACTATCACACTATTTTCCAAAGTGGCTGTACCTACCAGGAGTGTTCTAGTCGCTTTGTATCCCTGCTGGTGTTTGGTAATATCAGTTCTTTTTTTTTAAAATTATAGCATTCTAAATAGGGTGTAGTGGTATCTAAATGTGGTTTTAATTTGAATTTCCCTATGGTTAGATATGAGCATCTTTTCATATCTTTATTTGCCATCTGTGTGTCTTGGGTAAAATTTCTATTCAAATGTTTTGCCCATTTTTCATTGAGTTGTCTATTATTGAGGAGTTTTTCCATATTTTATTGAGCTAACGTTGGTTTATAACATATAAATTTCAGGTGTACATTATATTCAAATTTCTGTGTAGACTACATGTTTATCACCCAAAGTCTAATTGCCACCCATCACCATACACATGTGCCATTTTACCCCTTTCATCCCTGCCTTCCCCTCTGGTAACCACCAATCTATTCTCTGTGTCTATGTGTTTGTTTGTTGTCGTTATCTTCCACATATGAGGGAAATCACATGGTATTTGTCTTTGTCTGACTTATTTCACTTAGCATGATGCCCTCAAAGTCCATCTATGTTGTCACAAATGGCAAGATTTTATCTTTTTTATGGCTGAGTAGTATTCCATTTTGTATGTATGTATATATACATATATACACCACACCTTCTTTATCCATTCATCCATTGATGGGCATTTAGGTTGTTTCCATGTCTTAGCTATTGTGAATAATACTGCAATGAACATAGGAGTGCATATATATTTTCAAATTAGCGTTTTCGTGTTCTTTGGATAAATACCCAGAAGTATATATGCATCATGTGATAGTTCTATTCTTAATTTTTTGAGGACTCTCCATACCACTTTCCATAGTGGCTGCACCAGTTTACATATATATTTTTAATCAAGATATAATACATATCCCATAAAATTCACCCTTTTAAGTATACAATTTGCTGGGGTTTAGTATATTCATAAAATTATGCAACCATCACCACTATCTAATTTTTGTCACCCCAAAAAAGAAAGCCTATACCCATTCTCCATTTCCCCTTCCCCCAGCTCCTGGCAACTACTAACCTACTTTCTATCTTTATGGATTTGCATATTGTGGACATTTCATATACATGAAATCATGTAATATATGGCCTTTTGTTTCTTGCTTCTTTTATTCAGCATAAATTTATTCAAGGATTATCCATGTTGTAACACGTACCAGTACTTCATTCCTTTTGTGGCTGAATACTTTATTGTATGGATATACTACAATTTGTTTATCCATTCATTGATTGGTGGACGTTTGAATTGTTCTTATTTGTTGGCTATTATGAATAATGTTGCTATAAACATTCATATATAAGTTTTATGTGGACATATGTTTTCAATTCTTTTGGATGTATACCTAGGAGTGAAATTGCTGGGTCACATGGTAACTCTATACTTAACTTTCTGAGAAATATTGAGTTTTGAGAGTTCTTTATATATTCTGGATACAACTCATTTAGGAGATATATGATTTACATATCTTTTCTCCAATTCTATGGCTTCTTTTTTATTATCTTAATAGTTTTTTTTGAAGTTCTTAATTTGTCATTTTTCTCATGGATCATGTTTTGTTGTCATATCTAACACACCTTTGCCTAAACCGAGATTACAAAGATTTCCTTCTATATTTTCTACTAGTTTTATTTTTAGGTCTATGATCCATTTTGAGCTAATTTTTGTATATGATGTGAAGTATGGATCAACTTCATTGTTTTTGCATATGGATATCCAATTGTACAAGTACCATTGCCTTTATCCTTTGTCAGAAATCAATTGGCCATATTTTGTGGGTCTATTTCTGGACTCTCTATTCTATCACAGTGATCTATATGTCTATCCTTTTGCCAATATCACACTCTCTGATTACTGTAGCTAAAGAGTAAGCCTTAATATCAGGTAGAGTGATTCCTCCGATTTTGTTCTTTTTCCAACTTGTTTTGCATATACTAGTTCCTTTCCCTTTCCATATGAATTTTTTTGGAACCAGCTTGTCTACTTCTACAAAAATATTCCTGCTAGGATTTTATTGTAATTGCTTTGGCTCTGTACATCAGTTTGGGGAGATTTCATCTCTTAACAATATTGAGTCTTCCAATTCATCAGTGTGGTATCTCTCCATTTATTTAGGTCATCTTTGATATTTCTCAACAATGTTTTGCAGGGTGGTTTTTTTTTCACATTCAGATCTTGCACATATTTTCCTAAATTTATATCAAAGTATTTTTTTTGACGCTACTGTAAGTGGTACATTTTATTTCAATGTCAAATTGTTCGCTGCTAGTGTATAGAAATATGATTTATTTTTACATATTAACCTTGTATCCTGAGACCTTGCTAAACTCACTTATTAGTTCTATCAACTCTTTCGTTTTTCCTTGAGGCTTTCTGCATAGACAATCATGTCATCTGTGGATAGGGTTTTATTTCTTCCTTTTCAATCAGTATGCCTTTTAGTTCTTTTCTTGTTTTTTGCAGTGGCTAATACCTCCAGAACAATGTTGAATAGGAGTGGTGAAAGTAAACATTCTTACCATTAAATATGAAAGCTCTAGTTTTGTAGTTTCCTCAAGTTGTGGAAGTTCCCTTATAGTACTGCTTTTCTGAGAGGTTTCATCAGGAATGGATGTTGGACTTCGCCAAATGCTTTTTCTGCACTTATTGAGGTTTAAGGTATGTATGAATCACCTAGGTATCTTATTAAATTGCAGATTCTGAGTCATTCAGTCTGGGATGGGGCCTGAGATTCTGCATTTTTAATAAGCTCTGAGATGATGTTGTTGGTCGTGGACCACACCTTGAATAGCATGGGCCTGGAGTATGCCCCTACGGCTTGAAGAGGAGACACTACTGAAGGGTGCTAAGAAAGGAAAAGAATTGCAAGGAAAAATGTAGAGAATGAATTTTGTCATGGAGGCCAATGAAGGAGAGTATCAAGAATAAGGGGGTGACAAACAGTTTTAAAGGCTCCAAGATTAAGTTTGTCAAACATGAAATTAGCTTTATAGCAGAAGTTATTACTACTTATGTTTCTTGTACTATTTGTGCCTATTGAAGTGTCACATCATATTATAAAACCAAGCATCCCTCACTGTCCAAGTCTGTGTGGTTCTCAAGTTTGAATTGTGAGGGTTTGGATAAGAAAGAACACTATGTGATCTGAATCTATTTGGTTCCTGAGCTGTTTTTTTGTATTTTTATTGAGGTAACATTGATTTATAACATTATATAAATTTCAGGTGTACGTCATTATATTTCAACTTCTGTATAGACTATATCATGTTCACTACCAAAAGTCTAGTTGTCATCTGTCACCAGACATGTGTGCCCCTTTATTCCTTTCACTCTCCCCCACCCACTTTCCCTCTGATAACCACTAATCTGATCTCCTTATCTATGCATTTGTTTATCTTCCATGTATGAGTGGAATCATATGGTATTTGTCTTTCTCCATCTGACTAGTTTCTCTTAGCATAATAGCCTCAAGGTCCATCACAAATGGTAAGATTTCATCTTTTGTATGGCTGAGCAGTATTCCATTATAGATAGATAGATAGACAGATAGATAGATCTATATATATATATACCACATCTTCTTTATCCATTCATCTGTTGATGGGCACTTAGGGTGTTTCCAAGTCTTGGCTATTATAAATAATGCTGCAATAAACATAGAGGTGCGTACATCTTTTTGAATTAGTGCTTTCATGTTCTTTGGATAAACACCTAGAAGTGAATAGCTGGATCACATGGTAGCTATATTTTTAATATTTTGAGGAATCTCCAAACTGTTTCCCATAGTGACTGCACCAATTTACATTCCCACCAGCAGTGTATGAGGGTTCCATTTTCTCCACATCCTCATCAACACTTGTTATTTCTTATCTTTTTAATAACAGCTATTCTGCTGGGCATGAGGTGGTATCTCATTGTGGTTTTGATTTGTATTTCCCTAATAATTAGTGAGATTGAACATCTTTTCATGTGCCTGTTGGCCATCTGTATATCTTCCTTGGAAAAATGTCTGTTCATGTCCTCTGCCCATTTTTTGGTCAGGTTGTTGATTTTTTGTTGTTGAGTTGTATGAGTTCTTTGTATATTTCGGATATTAACCCCTTATGGGATATATGATTTGCAAATATCTTCTCCCAGTTGTTAGGTTGTCTTTTCATTTTATTGGTAGTTTCCTTTGCCTTGAGGAAGCTTTCCAGTTTGATGTAGTCCCATTTGTTTGTTTTTTCTTTTGTTTCCCTTGACTGAGGACATATGGTATTCGAAAGGATACTGCTAAGACCATTGTCAAAAAGCATGCAGCCTCTGTTTTCTTCTAGAAGTTTTCTGGTTTTAAGACTTACATTCTTTAATCCATTTTGAGTTAATTTTTTTGCATGTGGCTGTCCAGTTTACCCAACATCATTTATTGAAGAGACTTTCCTTTCTCCATTGTATGTTCTTGGCTCCTTTGTTGAAAATTAGCTGTCCATAGATGTATGGGCTTATTTCAGGGCTCTCACTTCTGTTCCATTGATCTGTGTGTCTGTTTTTGTGCCAGTACCATGCTATTTAGATTTGCATATACCATGCTACTATAGCTTTGTAGTATATTTTGAAATCAAGGAGTGTGATATCTTCAGCCTTGTTCTTTTTTCTCAGGATTGCTTTGGCTATTCCTGAGTTTTAAGCAGTGAGGGTCAGATAATGAGGGATATCTGTCCTAACTCAAAAAATGTATCCTAAAGTGTTTGGTTGCTGAGTTTGTATAACAAGAGTTCAGATAGTGGGATACTTGTATTTGTTTCCCTACTAGCTGCATGCTACTTGAGAGTGAGGATTATGTATTTACTTGCCTTTATGTTCTCAGCCCCTTGCACATCACTTGATACACAGTAGAGGCTCATTAAATATTCACTAAATTGTTGAAATGAGCTTAAGGGAGGAAGACAAATTTTAGACTACTTTCTGAAGGGCTTTCGTAGCAAAGGGAAGGAGAATGACAGTCTGATAGGTGAGGAGGATTCAGGGCTGAAGGAAGGTTTTCGTGTTGTTTTGTTCTTTTTTATCATTTGAAGCCATATACATTTATGGTTAATTGTAGGCAGAGAACAAAGACCCAATAACTAGGAAGTGATTAAAGATAAAGGAGAGAAAAAAATTAATAGAGCATGTTCCTGTAGCAGATAAAGAACACAGGTAACTGGCTTAATCATAACAGGGAAAACGTTACAATACTTTAACCCATTTTGCATTCAGTCGTGTAGAATCTTCATCCATCATAAAACCGCACAGTCATAGCTATTGCTCTAATCAACCCTAATCTAGGACCTCATTGCTTTTTACCTGAGTAATTTATGATTCGTCTCCTTCTCTGTAATCTCCTTCATTCAAAATCTTCTTTGCATGTGGCCGGTAGAATTCTCTCCCAAAATCTTTTCCAGAAACAGTCCTCCTGCTGGAGAATCCATATGGGGTCCCTCCTTTTTTGATCTCTGATTTCGGCCTGGCATTGCAACCCTTTGAGATGGATGAGGATGTTGGGTTGTTACTGTTTTCTTCAGTTCTAGATTTTTTTTATAGGTTCTGTTATCAAAGGTTGGCATGTCACTCTTGATTCTGTTGTTATGTTGGCATTTGACACACTGAAATTTGCTCTAACTGAAATTAAATGATAATATCTTCTATTGTCTAGTCAGGGGACAAGGATTTCTGCCAAGGAGACTTTCTCTAAAAAACTGTTTATTTCAAATGAATGCCGTCAAGTGTGTAGCTCTGTGTGCATGTGAATGTAGGTGTGTGTGTGTGTGTGTATGTGTGCATGTGTATGTATTTTATGTCACAGACATAATTTCTATTTGATATGAGTTTATCTCATTTGTGGGCTAATTGATGGCTTACAGGGTACTTGTGTTTTCCAGTCTGTTGTTTTTGCTCTGAGCAAAAATTTACTCAGCTGATGAGAATATTTTGACAATGTTGCCTGTGTGTCCAGGAACTACAATTTGGTGTGAATTTTCTGGCTGCAATGACCCAATTTTAAGATGTAAAATAGAATACTCTAAATTTATATGGAAATAATGTAGCTAGCCTGACTCCCCCACAAGAAGTAACAAACATTAAGACATTATACAGCTCCTAATATATAAAATCTTAGGATGGAAACAACATGATTATAGTTTCCTTATCTCATTTGCAAATATTATAAATGTTGTTTACTGAAACTGAGTTCTAACAAAAGTCACAAAGAATTATGGGTTCTAGTTTGAAAAAACAGTTCAATTTAATTCTCAGGAATATTTCAGTCAACATTTTATGATGATTTATTTGTACCTTTAAGAATATCCATACTTTCTCAAAGTACTTCATTTCTTGCCCCCAAATATGCATATGCTCCAATAATTAATTTTTAACAGTGTTTTGTTGTTTTTCTTTTGTGTTCAGTAGTTCAATAACTGCCTTTATGTAATTCAGTGTGATTTCCATCTCCTCATTCATCTCTTAGCCATTTAATTTTTTTTTTTTTTTGCTGAGGAAGATTAGCCCTGAGCTAACATCTGCACCAACCTTCCTCCACTTTATACATTAGTTGCCACCACAGCATAGCTGACGAGTGTTATAGGTCCACACCTGGGGTCTGAACCCATGAATCTGGGCCACTGAAGCAGAGTGTGCCAAACTTAACCACTACACCATGGGGCCAGTCTGTTAGCTATTTCATTTTTAAGATTCTGGTCACATAAAGGAATGCACATGGAATTTTATGTATGACCAAAGGAAACCAATCACTATATACATATTTAAAAACTGATTCATCATTTGCATAGGTGTTTTCTGAACTTTAATATTTAAATACCTGAAACTCAACCAACATAAGTACTGAGCTGTCATTATTTATTAAAGATGCCTTTACCATAGAAGCAGTAAAATATCATTTTGCACTAGCTGACAGGGAAAGCGAAGCAATCTGCCTTCCCTGGAAGGGTGGTGCATTAGCAGCTTTCCTCTGCAGGACTGAGGCTAGCTTGACAGGATTGATGATATTGACCGTTTCATGGGTCAATTGCCAAGAGATTGAATGGTTGATTTGATTTGGTCTTCTTAATGGCCAAAAGGACCAGATGGCTTGATTGGAATGATGACTGAAACAACAAATTCAACTGTGAAAACAGTTGAATCAATGGTGATATGCTAACACCATCCAATGTCTCAGAGACAGCTAATGTAGAAACTTCAAAGCCTGATTTTCAGATTCATCTGAGGCCCTTAGTCTTGACAGCTAGCTCAGAATTAGTATTGCAGTAGACAACTTTAATTGGGGGTATTTTCAAATGTTCCACAATGCAAATAGACATTCTAAAGGGTAGAATATTAAAGCAGCCAGAAAGCAAAACAACAAATTGCTAGTGCTATTGAGAAGCCTTGAAAGCATGCCAAGCTAAAATGATGATGGACCATGATATGAGAATCTATAATGAATTTATAGCACAAACATCGTGACTCATAAGTTTGTCACACAAGAGCAATTTTAAAAGGAGTCCTTGGAAATTAATACCTGTGTTCCTTGCTCCCTTACATCCTGAAGTGAGATTTTAGCAGGTATTAAGAAACTGTAGGAAAATGAACTAACATTAAGAGTTAAAAAGAAAGGCAGTATTGTGAAGCAAAGTTTGGTATACATTAAGGCTTAAGTATCCATCTAGTTCTATGCCTTTTGGCTCCATTTATGAATGTGATGGCAATGTCTACACATATAATGTGAAATGGAGGGTTGCAGTAATTATCAAAGTGACTCTGTATCACTGTGTCTGTTACAGTAGCTCTTTATAAGCAAACTGATGCTGGCGGAGGAGCATGAGATCCTCAAACTTTATGAGAATCAAATTTCCTTAAAACTTGCTTTCCTTTTAAATTTTCTTTTTTTTGGTCATGGTGAATATTTAGTAGTTTCATTTCTTTAATTGAACTTTTTCCTTGCTTTGTCCGTATCAGAAATGTTACCATCCTGAGGACACAGTATACCAGTTTTCCTGGGTTTGAAACAGGACTGCATCTGAGCAGCTGTCAATAGTGATGTCCATTTATGTGAGAGCTGGGTCCTCAAGGTAGGGGTGGGGAGAGAGGAAACCCTGTTTCTGGAGCCTTTTACCAAGACTCTAAGGGGTGGCCTGTATGATTTATCTTCTTGAAAAGTGAGGCCTAGATGAGAGAATGTGAATTTGAAGCAGTTTTAGTCAGAGATTATTTGTCTCTGGGCATGAATTTATCCATTAATTCAACAAATATTTAATGTATGCCTATTATGTGCTAGCCAAAATGCTAGGCACAGTGTATACAGTAGTTAACATTATAGACATAGTCACTGACAGACGTTAATAGAATAATCTCCAAAATATATTTGTAATTAAAACTTTTATATGAGCTATTACAGAACAGGTCAGGGTGTTATGAATGAATAATGGAGACTGGTGGCACCTTTAGATTGTTGATCAGGGAAAGTCTCTGAGAGAGTGACATTTAAGCAGACACCTGAAGGATGAGTAGGTGTCAACCAGGTAAAGAGAAGTAGGGAGAGAAAAGTTCTGCAGCCTGCGTGAAGGCCTAGAAGAGAGAGGCCCATGTGGCTAGCAGGCGGAGAGAGAGGGGCGAATAGCTCAAAGTAAACCTGGAAAGGCAGGTAGAGGCCAGGTCAGGCAGGGTGTATTCATTTGCTACGGCTGCTGTAACAAAGTACCGCAAACTGGGTGGCTTAAACAAGAGAAATTGACTGTCTCATAATTGGGGAGGCTAAAAGTCCAAAAAAAGTTATAGGTAGGGTTGGTTGCTTTTGAGAGCTATGAGGGAAGGACACCTTTCCAGGCCTCCCTACTTGGCTTGTACGTGGCCATCTTCTCCCTCTGTCTCTTCACAGTGTCTTCCCTCTATCTGTGTGTCTCTATGTTTAAATTTCCCCTTTTTATAAGGCCACCAGTCTTATTGGATTAGGGGTCACTCTAATGACTTCACTTTGACTTGATTACCTCTGTAAAGACCTTATCTCCAAACATGGTCACATTCTGAGGTACTGGGGGTTAGGACGTCAACAGAGGGATTTTGGAGGGACGCAATTCAACCCATAACACAGAGCCTTGGACGATATGTTAGTATTTTGGACTCTTCTCTGAGCGTTTAGGGCTGCCATTGAAGGATTTTAATTTTTAAAAAGAACCTTCTGCTGTGTGGAGAATCTACTGTAGGGGTTATATTAGTTTCCTATTGCTGTAACAAATTAACACAAACTTAGTGGCTTAAAAAACACAGACAAATTTATTTATCTTATGGTCCTGCAAGTAAAAAGTCCAAAATCAGTTCACTGGGCTAAGATCAAGGCAGAAGCCTTCCTTCTTGAGGCTCTAGGGAAGAATCTGTTTCCTTGCCTTTTCCAGTTTCTAGAGGCCACCTTCTGTTTTCAAAGCCAGCAATGTAGCGTCTTCTCTCCTCTCTGACATCATTCCAGTCATTACATTTTCTCTCTCTGACTCTGCCTCTCTCTTAAAGGAAACTTGTGATTAGGTTGCAGCAAACCGTATAGTCAAGGATAATCTGCCCATCTCAAGATCCTTAACTTAATCACACCTGCAAAATCCTGTTCCTGTGTAGGGTAACATAGACACAAGTGCCAGGGATTAGGAATTGGACCTCTGTGTGTGTGTGAGGGTGGGTGGGTGGGGTTGGGGAGCATCATTCAGTCTATCACAGGAGTCAAGAATGAAAGCCAAAGCCAGTTACAAAGCTTTGGCAGCAATCAAAGCAGGAGATGATGGGACTTGGAATAGGTAGCGATGGAGATGGAGAGATGTATTCAGATTGGAGAATTATTTAGGACACAAAATCAACAGGATGGTAATGAACAGGATGGGACAGGGAAGGGAGAGAGATGGGGTCAATTGCAGTTCCATTTATATCTAATATGCCTCTTGGTTATTCTGAATGTCAACTTTATATCATAGACTAGAAATTAAAACTTGCATTTTGAAAATGCTCCTTATATTTCTAAAAGTAGCCATTTTTGCATTCAAAAAGGAGCTTTGTTTCTATGTTTATTTTGGCATAGGTAGAAATTTTATTTTTACATTTTGGAAGAGTTGTGTAAAACTGCTCGAATTTTGAAACCTTATGAATAAATCATTAGAAATAGCCTACTAAATTTGCTGTTTATCCCATTAAGTTTGAAAATGAAAGAGAAAAAGAAGCTAAAGAATTGGAAAATAAAGTCAGTTAGCCAATAAAAATTGGTTGAATGTTCAAAGTGCATCAAGAGTGGGTGGCAATTGAAACACTAAAAGGAAGAATTTTCCAGAGCAGATGACTGAAACTTGCATATGTTTTGAATGGCATTACGGGAAAGGAGGCTGGATTCTAGTTGGAGGGCTCCAGAAAAGTCTAATGGAGAAGACTGACAGAGACTGACCTGTTGGAAAGTTCCCTTGATGGATTCCTACGGCAGGATCTGTGGGGAAGATTTAGGGATGAGCAAGGGAAAACATAAAACTATGTGGGCATTCTTAGGCTAGACAGCACATCATAGGTGTACTGTGAGGAAAATCCAACATATGAAGATAATCACTATTTATTTTATGATGTTCGACATATCTCGAGGAACACATCTTAGAATCCCATTAAATTAAAAATCCCTTTAGAAAAAAAAAAGGATCAGCTTAAATGATGACTCTGTTTGCCCAGCAGCATTATCTGAAGAAAAGCTGTGTCAAAAGTTGATTAATTGTTGATTTCTTTCTTTTTTGCAAGTTACCAGCTGAATGTGGAATTAAACACATCCATTGCATCAGTCACTTTCCATTTTGAGCTATTTCTAGTGCAGTCTATAGTTTAATGTGGTCTTTCATGGTAGGATGTAACTGTCCTCGAGTATCATGAGAAGTCTTTTCTTATTAACTCTAGTTTGTTCCAAATGAAAAAGATATATTAGTGCTGTGTTTGTTTTGTTTTTTGTTTTGGTATCATGCAAGTCTATACATAAGTTTACCTGTACTAATCAAAAAACTATCTAGGGGCTGGCTCAGTGTCATAGTGGTTAAGTTCACACACTCTGCTTTGGCGGCTCAGGGTTCGCAGGTTCGGATCCCAGGTGCAGAACTACACACTACTCATCAAGCCATGCTGTGGTGGTGTCCCACATACAAAATAGAGGAAGATTGGCACAGATGTTAGCTCAGCGACAATCTTCCTCAAGCAAAAAGAGGAAGATTGGCAACAGATGTTAGCTCAGGGTCAATCTTCCTCATGAAAAAATAAACCTGTCTAGATCATTAAAAACTCTGGGCCATGGCATCATCTTAATAGAATGAGACTTACCTGGGAAATACAGTGAAGTCAGCCCTTTATCTCATTTGTTCTGCCTCTGCCTGTTCCATTCACCATTTAAAATCTTAAATGTTCTGATCCTACTTTACAGGCTATAAACAAGTCATATAGTATTTAGCCTTTGATGTCCTGATTTTGGGGGACATTTTGTTCTGTAATGGCAGCCTTACTAATTTACTAATCCACATACATTTGTATAGCTCTCTCGAATGTACACTAAATAGACACCACCTGATATGGAAGCTTACTACTTGGAAGCCTGCCTTCTAGGCCTACTCAGCATTTGAAATCAGACCGCCTAAGAGAGGAAGTTCCTCCATAGATGCCATTTCTGGTTTTGGTAGGGACTTGGGAGGCAAGCAGGGAGAATGAATAAATTAATGAATGAGTGCTCATCTGTAATTAGTATGACAATGTTTCTACCTATAAAAATAGGGGGCTGTTAGATCTCTAAAGTTCCTTCCAGCATCTGTGGAAGATATCTGGAGAAAAGTATCTTACTCTCTAATTCCCAGGACCTTCCACTCTAATACTTTTCCCTAGCCCTTTCACCAAAAGGTTGAAGACATTTTTACAGCTGACCATAAAAACACACCAACTGTGGGCTAATATAAGTGCCAAAATATTTCTGGAACAGCATGCCAACTCTGTGGTTATTATCTCACAAGCATATGGGTGAGTAGGCCGTGGTGATCCTCCTTCACAAGGGAGAGGACAAGTAGTAAGCCTGTGCCCACTGAGAGCCAACAGAGCTGACACCATTTAAAACGTGGTGGCTGACATCCTGAGGTACAAAGAAAAGCCACATGATATGGTGGAAAGAGCATGGGTTTTGGAGGCCTATAGGTATGGGTTTGACTCCTACCTCTACCTATTTCTACCAGTGGGATCTTATGTAAGTTATTTGATTTTTATTAGCTTCAGTTTCCTCATATGTTAAATAGGAAAATTATCCTATTGCCTGTCAGAGTAGGTACTCAGTAATGACCCTGATTATGCTAAAACTATTTGTCACTATAGGAAAGCCAAAAGTTAGGTGAGACAGAGGGAGAAGGCTGCCTATACATTTTCCTTAGTTCTGTCTGTTGTGGCACTGAGAATCATCTTGTATACTATTGCTGCCACCAATCTCTTGACTAATTCTTGCGTTTAGTCTAGAGCTGTCCATGTTAGGAGTGTAAGGTGCTTGCAGCTCTTACTCTTCTGATATATGCCTCTCTGTGGCTAGACAAGCAACGTAACAAATCTCCCTCTCTCCCCAGCTTACTGTGCTCCGCCTACACAGTAAAAGGGAAGACACAGTCAAGCACGTGAACATTTGACTATGAGACGGATAATATCTGTGATGGTTAATTTTATATGTCAACTTACCTGGGCTTAAGGGATGCCCAGATATCTATGAAAACATAGCTGTTGAAACATTATTTCTGAGTATGTCTGTGAGGGTGTATGTGGAAGAGATTAGCATTTGAATCAGTAGACTGAGTAAAAAGATCTGCCTCACCAATTTGGGTGGGCATCATCCCATCTATTGAGGGCCCCAACAGAACCAAAAGGTGACAGAAGGGTGAATTCCCACTTTCTTCTGTTTTCTTGCCCTCAGACATTGGAGCTTCTGGTTCTCAGGGCTTTGGACTCAGACTGAATTATACGACCTGTTTTCAGCTTCTCCACCTTACAGATGGCAGACTGTGGGACTTCTTAGCCTCTATAACCACGTGAGCTAATTCTTATAATAAATATCCTCTTATCTGTATCCATATCTATATCTATTTCCTACTGGTTCTGTTTCTCTGGAGAACCTGATTAATCAAATTAATATCAGCAACAATAATTCTAATAATGGCAGCTAACAGTTATGAGCATTTACTAGGTTCCAGGCTTCCTGCTCAGTATTTGACCTGCATAATCGCTTAATCATCACAACAGTCTGATGAGACCATTATTATCATTATTCTCATGTTAAGTCAAACATATTAAGGCTCAGAGAAGTTAAGTAGCTTGCCAAAAGTTAGGCAACTAGTAAATGTAGGAATGGGGATTTGGGCCCAAATCTGTTGGACTCTATAGCCTGAGTCTCATCCACTAAGCTCTTTTAAATGATCTCCAATCACTGTTGAGACTCAAATGAGGCCATAATTGTGGTAGTGCTTTAAAAACCTACCAGTACTATCAAAATGGAAGGGGTTATTATTACCCAGATGACTAGCTGATGCTATCCCTGTTTATCCAGTGCTTGGCAGCATGTAGACAAAGCCTAAGGCTATAATGGACCTTTTCCAAGTGGCAAAAGCTTAAGTGAAATGTAAGATAATTGGTGGCATGTCTTGATTTTCAAAGCAACAGGCAAAGCTCATAGGCATGCATTTAGAAAGCTGCACTTATCTCTTTAGGTAACTGTACCTGTTTTAGAATTCAGAGAGATTACATAACTTCAGAATGCTGGCGATTGTTCTCCAGCATTCAATTCTTTTAACAAACTACTTATTGAGCACCTTTATTCTGTGCTATGCATGTTTATGGAGCATCTCCTATGTTCAGAGTATTCTTTCTCTGGAGAGAGCTTTGTGACTTATATTTGGAAACACTACTTTGAAAAGCCCAGAGCAAAAAGACCGAGATAAAAGGTGTTTCACTGAGTGAGAATAGATAGTTCCCTGGAGTTCAGAGGGTAGAGTAGTCGTTTTCATCCAGGTAATTCTTATTGTCCAGCCAGGCCAGTTTAGCCACTGGTCTAGCATCTTATCCCATTCAAGCTTCCAGCTAATGAAGGAATGCAATAAAAAAGAAAGACTACCAGAGATTTGGCTTTAAGTACAATCTACGTTCCTTTTCTCATTCCGCTCTATCCCTATGGGCACTCCAATCCCTTTTAAGTATCAGAGTGTGGGCTCATAAGAAAAATATCCACACTCTAGTCAGTGAAGGGAAGATCTGGGTAATCAAGTAGTCAAAACCTCAAATACAAATGGGTAATACAAACGAGCGAAGCAAGCCAGATGGAGACTGTGGTGACCTGGAGACTACAGACCCCATCTCAGGTGAGGGTGGCGGGGGCAGCCGTGACTGTAATCCAGCCAATTGTTCTCGTACAGGAGAGTTCTCAAAGTGTTGTCTTTGGACTTGGACAAGGAACATCAGCTGAAAACTTGTTAGAAATGCACATTTCAAGCCCTGTCCACAGACCAATTGACTGAATCCAAATCTAGTGGTAGGGGGACAGCAATCTGTGGTACAACAAGCCCTTCAGGGGATTCTGATGCAATATAACGTTTTCAAACCACTGCGTTATAGTAATGCAGGCCCAGAGTGGCCAGATCTTCTGATTTTTCAGTAAAAGCCAAGCATTTGGGCTTCTTTTATTTAGTACCTTTAAATTGTCCTATGCATGTTTGTGGATCATCTCCTTTGCTCAGATTATTCTGAATATCTCCTGGGTTAAGAAGATTGGCAATTAATTCAGTCTTTTTTCAAAAACCCTATAGTCCAAAGAAAACACATCCTTGGGCTAACCATTCAATTGTCTTTATCTTACAAGGGTTAGTTTTGAAATATCCTTCCTGTCTTAGTGATATTTCCCAACCCACCCCTCAATATCCTGAATAACTCATTAAACCATAACATTTGGAATACTAGAAAAGGTAATTTCGATATAAGTACCCTAGCCTTAGTATATTATTAGTTTTAGGGATAAAACAAAAAACAGGAAGGATTGTGGATTAAATCAGTGTCACATGCTTAATTCCTGTCACCCCCAAACCAAACTTCTAGAGAAGGTCCCTCCCTGGCTATTAATAATAAATTAAATAGATCTCCAGTGAAGTCCTCAATTTTTTTCAACCTATTGCACGTATCTGGAAAGTAAGGAAGGCCTGCAATGCTTAGATTGTGTTATTTACAGCTCTAAGCTTAGCACAGTCATGACCTTAGCGTTCTTTCTACATTTACAGAATTGTGAGTGTGTGTGTGTGTGTGTGTGTGTGAAATTCATTTAGACTGTGCTCATCGAATGTGTTTTTCTGAAAACTATAGTATAGCACAGGAACGTTGGAGTTTAAAATATATCATAGGATGGCCAACCATCCCAGTTTTCCCAGAACTATGGAAGTTCATGAGAAGGGGAACTTCCAGTTTCAAAACCAGGACAGTCCAAGAAAATCAGGACAATTCGGTCATCCTGTGTTTAATGCTAATGTTTCTCCTGCGTCGCTTTGCTTTGGGAATGGAACAGAATAAAGGTGGGAGTTGGGTACAAAAGTTGCATTGTATTGTTAAAAGCAATTTTATAATTGGCTAAGATCAAAAGGCAAATGTTGTAGGAAGGCAAATTTTAGTCAGGAAGAAGAAAGGGCTTTCAAACGGAAGTGCCTCATATGAGATACAATGTCCTGGAAGTCAATCCAACACAGTATTGACTCCCAAAGAGAGTTTAACATATGGTCGAGTATGGAGGCAAAGGGCTAAAGCTATTGAAGTGTCTAGTCTGAAGGGCAAATGGAGGTCAATGAATTACAAGGTTGGGATAATGGAGAACAGGCGAGGAACTAAAGTACAAGGTGGATCAGAGTGAGCAGCCCAGCATAGAGGTAGGAAGTCTCAAGAGGGTGTTTGCAGCCTATTTTTGTGTGGTGGTAGGTGTAGGAGTAAGGTAGGTAATAGCTACTATAGGAGTAGGCCTTATAGATTAAAGGCATAGGGTGAGGAACTTGCTAGAATGTCTGCACTTGATGAAAGGTTGGATTAAATGATCTTATATTCCTGTTCAATTTTAATGATCTTTGAAAATTTACATATTTATAAACATGTTAAGCACCTAATTTTATTATTAATCCTTGATTCCATCTCTTCATTTCTAAACTAGGGATAATAAATCAAACTTTATGAGATTAAGATGAAGTTTAGATTTAAGAAACTGTACCATCATGAATCATTTAGCACAGTGCCAGGCACATAGTAGCTGCTCAGTAAATAATAGCTATTGTTATTATGAAAATTCTTAAAATACATTTTCCTAAATGTATTCTTTCTTAGTAGAAAATTTTGTCTTTTTTTTGTACCTTGCACATTGTGCAGCTAATTTTTTAAACTGGTGACATGTCTCATAATAAACATATTGATGCTTGGCACAAATATTTCAGTTCTCCTTATAATTGTTTTTTGACATGACCTTAACAGCACTAACCTTTTCTCTTGTCCACAATTTATATTTTCACTAAATAAAGTTTGCATTGCATTTATAATTGCTTTGCATGACATTCTCCCTTCTACTTGGATTTATTAGAGCAAATCTCTTTGAGTCATTTGGGATACAACACTAAATCATATTCATGAAATAAACCCAATTCATTGAACGTAAATCATATGCTATACAACCATAAATCATGACATGTGTCTACCCCTAGGTTTTATTATTTTCCATTTACAGTAGCTTTGATTGGAATTTATTTTACTAATTTAAAATAATGTAATATTTCCTAGTGAAGTAGAGTATAGTAGAAGGTGATGGAATAGAATAAGTATTAAGCGCGTGGGGTTTGTAGTCAGGCAGATTGGTTTAGATCTTGGCTCTAGTACTGCGGAATTCTTGGGGGAGTTATGTATTATAACTTATTTCAGCCTCAGTTTTTTCATCTCTACAATAGGAAAATAACGTCTACCTCAGAGTGTTATCAGTGAGGCTCAAATTACATGGAATGAGTCATAAAGCATTTAGCACAGTAAAACATAGCTGGTACAGGCATGCCTCAGAGAGATTGCAGGTTCGGTCCAAGACCACTTCAATAAAGCGAGTCACATGAATTGTTTGGTTTCCCAGTGCATATAAAAGTCATGTTTACACTATTCTGTAGCCTATTAAGTGTGCAATAGCATTATGTCTAAAAACACAGTGTACGTATTTTAATTAAAAATATTTTATTGCTAAAACATGCTACCCATCACCTGGGCCTTCAGCGAGTCGGAGTCCTTTTGCTGGTGGAGGGGCTTGCTTCTGTTTTGGTGGCTGCTGACCGATCAGGGTGGTGGTTGCTGAAGGTTGGGGTGGCTGTGGCAATTTCTTAAAATGAGACAACAATGAAGTTTGCTGCTTCAACTGACTCTTCCTTTCACGAACGATATTTCTGTAGCATGCGATGCTGTTTGACAGCATTTTCCCCACAGAACTTCTTTCAAAACTGGACTCAATTCTCTCAAACCCTGCTGCTGCTTTATCAACTAAGTTTAAGTAATATTCTAAATCCTTTGTTGTCATTTCAACAATCTTCACGGCTTCTTCACCAGGAGTAGGTTCCATCTCAACAAACCACTGTCTTTGCTCATCCATAAGAAGCAACTCCTCATCCGTTCAGGTTTGATCATGAGATTGCAGCAATTCGGTCACATCTTCAGGCTCCGCTTCTAATTCTAGTTCTCTTGTTATTCCCACCACATCCATAGTGACTTCCTCCACTGTAGCCTCGAACCCCTCAAAGTCATCTATGAGGGCTGTAATCGACTTCTTCCAAACTCCTGTTAATTTTGGTATTTTGACCTCTTCCCAGGAATCGTGAATGTTCTGAATGGCATCTAGAATGGTGAATCCTTTCCAGAAGGTTTTCAATTTGCTTTGCCCAGATCCATCAGAGGAATCACTATCTGTGGCAGCTATAGCATTATGAAATGTATTCCTTAAATAATAAAACTTGAAAGTTGAAATGACTCTTTGATCCATGGGCTGCAGAATGGATGCTGTGTTAACAGGCATGAAAACAACATTAATTTCGTTGTACATCTCCATCACAGCTCTTGGGTGACCAGGTGCATTGCCAATGAGCAGTAATATTTTGAAAAGAATCCTTTTTTTTTGAAGGAGTAGGTCTCAACAATGGCCTTAAAATATTCAGTAAATCAATCATGTTGTAAACAGATGTACTATCAGTGTGGCTTTGTTGTTCTATTTATAGAGCACTGGCAGAGTAGATTTAGCATAATTTGTAAGGGCCTTAGGATTTTCAGAAGGGTAAATGAGCATTGGCTTCAGCTTAATGTCACCAGCTGCGTTAGCTCCTAACGAGAGAGTCAACCTGTTCTTTGAAGCTATTTTTCTTATTTATATTAAAAATTTTTTTATTGTGGCAATATTAGTTTATAACATTATATAAGTTTTAGGTGTACATCATTATATTTTGACTTTCCCCCTATGACTTATTTCACTGAGTATAATACCCTCAAGGACCATCCATGTTGTCACAAATGGCCAGATTTCAGTTTCTTATGGCTGAGCAGTATTCCATTGTGTATATATACCACATCTTCTTTATCCATTCGTCCCTCAGTGGACAGGTAGGTTGCTTCCAAGTCTTGGCTATTGTGAATAATGCTGCAATGAACATAGGGGTGCATGTATCTTTATGCATTCGTGTTTTCGTTTTCATGTTCTTTGGATAAATACTCAGCAGTGGAATAGCTGGATCCTATGGCAGTTCTTTTTTTAATTGTTTGAGGAATCTCCATACTGTTTTCCATAGTGGCTGCACCAGTTTGCACTCCCACCAGCGTTGTATGAGAGTTCTCTTCTCTCCACATCCTCTCCAACAGTTGTTTCCAGTCTTGTTAATTATAGCCATTCTGACTGGAGTGAGGGGATATCTCATTCTAGTTTTGATTTGCATTTCCCTGGTAGTCAATGATGTTGAACATCTTTTCATGTGCCTGTGGGCCATCTGTATATCGTCTTTGGAGAAATGTCTCTTTAGATTCTTTGCCCATTTTTAAATTGGGCTGTTAGTTTTTTTTGTTGTTGAAATGTATGAGTTCTTTGTATATGTTGGAATATTAGCCCCTTATCAGATATATGGTTTGGAAATATCTTCTCCAAATTGTTAGGTTGTCTTTTGGTTTTGTTGATGGTTTCCTTTGCTGTGCAGAAGCTTTTTAGTTTGATGTAGTCCCATTTTTTAATTTTTTCTTTTGTTTCCCTTGCCTGGTCAGACATGGGACCTGAAGGTATGCTGCTAAGACCAATGTCGAAGAGCATACTGCTTATGTTTTCTTCTAGAATTTTCATGGTTTCAGGTCTTAGATTGAAGTCTTTAATCCACTTTGAGTTTATTTTTGTACATGGTGTAAGATAATGGTCTGCTTTCATTCTTTTGCATGTGGCTGTCCAGTTTTCCCAGCACCATTATTGAAGTCTTTCCTTTCTCTCTTGCATTTTCTTGGCTTCCTTGTCCAAAATTAGCTGTCCATAGATGTATGGGTTTACTTCTGGGCTCTCGATTCTGTTCCATTGATCTGTTTTTGTGCCAGTACCATGTTGTTTTGATTACTATAGCTTTGTAGTTTATTTTGAAATGAGGCAGTGTGACATCTCGAGCCTTGTTCTTTTTTTCTCAGGATTCTTTTGACTATTCGGTGTCTTTTGTTGTTCCATCAAATTTTAGGATTTTTTGTTCTATTTCTGTGAAAAATATCATTGGAACTTTGATAAGGGTTGCATTGAATCTGTAGATTGCTTTAGGAAGTATGGACATTTTAACTATGTTAATTCTTCCAATCCAGGAACACAGGATATCTTTCCATTTCTTTGTGTCTTCTTCCATTTCTTCAACAATGTTTCATAGTTTTCAGTGTACAGATCTTTCTCCTCTTTGGTTAAGTTTATCCCTAAGTATTTTATTCTTTTTGTTCCAATTGTAAATGGGACTGTATTCTGAATTTCTCTTTCTGCTACTTCGTTGTTAGTGTATAGAAATGCAACTGATTTTTGTATGTTGATTTTGTATCCTGCAACTTCACCGTATTCATTTATTATTTCTAAAAGTTTTTTTGCTAGATTCTTTATATAAAATTTTCTAAGATTTTCTATATATAAAATCATGTCATCTGCAAATAGTGACAGTTTATTTCTTCCTTTCCAATTTGAATCCCTTTTATTTCTTTTTCTTGCCTGATTGCTCTAGCTAGGACTTCCAAAACTATGTTAAATAAGAGTGGTAAAAGTGGGCATTCTTGTCTGGTTCCTGTTCTTAGAAAGATAGCTGTCAGTTTTTCTCCATTGAGAATGATATTAGCTATGGGTTTGTCATATCTGGCCTTTATTATGTTGAGGTACTTTCCTTCTATACCATTTTATTCAGGGTTTTTATCATAAATGGATGCTGCATCCTCTCAAATGCATTCTTTGCATCTATTGAGATGATCGTGTGATTTTTATTCTTCATTTTGTTAGTGCAGTGTATCACATTGATTTGTGGATGTTGAACTACCCCTGGATCCCTGGAATATATCCTACTTGATCATGATGTTTGATCTTTTCAATCTATTGTTGTATTCAATTTGCTAGCAATTTGTTGTGGATTTTTGCATCAATGTTCATCAGGGATATTGGGCTGTAATTGTCTTTTTTTGTGTTGTCCTTGTCTGGTTTTAGTATTAGGGTGATGTTGGCTTCGTAGAATGATTTAGGAAGCTTCCCCTCCTCTTCAATATTTTGGAAGAGTTTGAGAAGGAGAGGTGTTAAGTATTCTTTGAATGTTTGGTAGAATTCAACAGGGAAGCCGTTTGGTCCTGAACTTTTATTTTTTGGGAGGTTTTTGATTACTGCTTCGATCTCCTTACTGGTGATTAGTCTATTCAAATTGTCTATTTCTTCTTGATTCAGTGTGGTAACGTTGTATCATTCTAAGAATTTATCCATTTCTTCTAGATTATCCAGTTTGTTGCTCTATAGCTTTTCATAGTATTCTCTTACAATCTTTTGTATTTCTGAGGTGTCCATTGTAATTTCTCCTCTTTCATTTCTGATTTTATTTATTTGAGGCTTCTCTCTTTTTTTCTTGGTGAGTCTAGCTAAAGGCTTGTCAATTTTGTTTATCTTTTCAAAGAACCAGCTCTTAGTTTCATTGAAAATCCATGTTTCAACATATATCATTGGTGCTAAGTAAAAGAAAGTGGCTTAATTTAAAGAAAATAATATGACACATAAATGATAGACATTGGGTAAACTGTTAAAGAACATTATTCTCAGTTGTTTGTACTATAATACCTATAGGTCTTTTGGAAATGCTTTTTCAAATTATATATGCTCGCTTTTTTTTTTCTACTTTTTTTTTTGAGGAAGATTGGCCCTGAGCTAACATCTGTTGCCAATCTTCCTCTTTTTTTTCTCCCCAAATTTCCAGTACATAGTTGTATATCCTAGTTGTATGTCCTTCTAGTTCTTCTATGTGGGATGCTGCCACAGCATGGCTTGATGAGCGGTGTGTATGTCTGTGCCCAGGATCGAAACTGGTGAATCCTGGGCCGCTGAAGTGAATCACATGAACTTAACCACTTGGCCATGGGGCCAGCCCCTGTACATGTTCTCTTACTCCTTCTTCATAGCTCACCTCCTCCCCAAGCAAGCCTCAATATACCTTTCTAGGTGGCAGACTTCCCCATTCTCTCCACTTTGAGAATCAGCTATGCTAAAGAAATCTAATTCTTCTAGACTTTCTATTTTACCTGGGCTTTTCTATTTTTAATGGGTTAAGTGTCCCTGACTGACTCTTGGCCCGAAAATCTTCAGGATGCCATGTGGTACCTCACACCACCACTGTCTCACATTCACATAGCCAAGCTAAAGTCAACAGCTTGCCATGTAAGACAGCTTTTGTGTCTGTGTTGTTTCTGCTAATTGCACTACTGTCCTAATGGCACCACACTCAGGCTGAGAACTTGGGTCACATCTTTAACTCTTTTTCTCCCTGGATCATTCTGACTAATTATTTTAGGCATTTCTATCATCCAATGACTCTTGATTCTATTCTCTGTGATACAGCATTTATTCAATAACTCTTTGTAGGGAAGACGTCAGGAAGGTGAGCCTCTTATTGATCTCCCGTCCTCTGGTCTTTTCCTTTAAACCATCCTATACACTACTTCTAGAGTAATCTCCCTAAAGCACAAATCTCACATGTTGTCCTCATGCTCAAGCACAGCCAACAGCTCTGTGTTACTTACTAATGTCTAAATTTATTAATATAGCATTCAAGATCTTTGATAGTCTGCCCCCACCTAATTATCTGTCCTTATAGTCTACTACTTCCCTTTGTATTCCCCATGCTCCAGTGTACCCAGGTACCCTACAATTTGATTATACTTTCTCCCTCTGTGCCTTTGCATATTATTTTCTCCTGTCAAGAAGGTCTTCTACATGTTCTACCCAAAATCCTATCAATTTTGAATGATTAAGTAAATGATGCTGTATCCATATAATGGAATACTTTGTGGCTATTAACATGATGGTTTACAAAAGATTATAAATTTCCTTTATTTATTTATATAGTAAATTTTATAGAATATCTCCTCCATGCTAGACACTCTGCCAGGTGCTGAAGATATAGAGGTTCAAAAGACAGACACTGTTGATGCCATCATGAAACGTATGGCAGTTAGACGTTGAGGAACTCAGTGGAGGTGTGCTGAGTGTTCGAACAATAATTGTGGGGTGATGTGGACATTCAACCTAGTCTAAAGGGAAAGGGAAGCTATTTGGAGGTAGCCATGTTTAAGCCATGTCTTACACACGGAAAGGTAGCTGTTCTCAAACTTTTCGGTCTCAGGACCCCTTTACATTCTTAAAAAGTAGTTGAAGGACCACAAAGAGCTTTTGTTTATGTAGGTTATATATACCAATACTTACTGTATTAGAAATTAAAAAAACTTCACATAGACATTTTTATGACAAATAACTGTATTTTCCATAGTATAAAAAATTTTGTGAGAAGAGTGGCACTGTTTTACATTTTTACTAATCTGTTTATAACATCTGGCTTAATAGAAGACAGCTGGATTTTCACACCTGTCTCTGAGTTTAATTTTTTGCAATATGCTGTTTTGACTGAAGAATATGAAGAGAATTCAGCCTTAAACAGACACATAGCTGGAAAGTGGAGAAGTATTTTAATAGTCTTGTCAGATGATTGTGGCTATTCTTCTTTGATACTACACCAAAACTCAACAAGTGGTAATTTCTCGAAGGTTAGTTGCAATATGGAATCTGAAACTCTATCAATGAACTTTTCATACTTTGTTACATTAAAATAATTTAGTCTACTTTTCACTTTAAATGGATCCTGTATGCATGATTTTGACATTGTGGATCTCCTGAAAGGGGCTTTCAGATCCACAGGGACCCTCCGATCACACTTTGACAGCCACTGGAACGAGAGTTGCTTTGATAGTTAGGGGAGGGCAAAGATAAAAGAAATATGCCAGTGGTCAGAAAAGCACAGGAAAATGCTTAGGTTATGATGTTACTTAATAAACAAGATACAATATACACAGTAGGATATCAACTCTTTAAAGGAAGATGATTGACAAGAATAAAGTCTGTAAGGAAATATTCCAAAATGTTAACAGCACTGCTTTACAGGCCATTTTCTGCACTTTTTACATTTCCTTTAACTTTTATATTTTCAACATGGAGCTGGTTATTACTTTGAAAATTTATGAAAAACAAATCCTAGGTACCTTTTAAAATTGTGATTATAAGTTGTGTTCTTTATGAAGCCTTTTCTTATGTCCTCCTCTGTCCAGAAATAATCTCTCCTCATTTAGTGTTTTCCTAACACTTAGTTTACACTTCCAAATTGAGACTTCAGTCATTTCATAGTATATTATAGGGCTGTTCCTACAAATTTTACCAGTTGCATTCCCTGAAGGACAGAAATGAGGGTTTGTTCCCCCAGCATCGTGCACAGTCTTTTATATTGTAAAAAGGGCTCAACGAATTTTTTTTGGAATTAAATTGAATTGAAATCCTAAGTGTTTCACACATTTTAAATGATATTTACATGTTATTGCCAAATAACACACAACTACTCTATAAAATTTGGGAAAATAGAGAGAAGTATAGGGAAGAGTGCAGCATCATGCTTTACAGCAAAGGCTTTGCAATTCTACTGACTTAGCTTCAAATCCAGGATCTGCTCTGTGCTTACTACTACGTCCATGTGGCCACGGACAGGTCCTCTAATCATTTTGATTTGTAGTTTCTCCATCTGTGAAACAGAGGTGTTAATCATACCTCCCAGCATTGTTGTGAGGAATTGATGAAATAATGTATGTAAAACTCATAGCATATAGTAATACTTGATGAATGATCGCTACTGTTACTACTACTGCTATTATTCTCTTTAATAACTTATCCAGAAATTCACACATTCATTGTAATGAATGCATTCTCTAGAAGATTCAGAGTCACTGGGCACTTAATATTCCTGTTATTGCTAATCACCTTTCAAAATGTACACTGATAATTGAGTTGGTTTGAAGTGATATGACCACTTCCAAATAAAAACATACCTATAAAAGTTCTAATTCAACTTATGGGCTATAATGTTATAAGCAGTCTGGAGTAGTGGCAAGAGATTCAGATAAACAAGTGAAGAGTCTAATTACCAGCAACGTTTTCATTAGAAGGCTATAGCTCATATTGTGATTTTTGTTACATTTGCTAATGAAAGTGCTGAATGACACACTCTGTAATTTAGCTTGGGGAGCATGTCCTGGGGCTGCTACAGCAGCTGTCTGTGTCAATCAGCTGAATTGAATATCTGGCTAACTAATAGCCAAATGAACACAATTGTTGCCTGCCTCTCGTCATACTAAAAAGAAAGAAAATACGTTCACCATATGAAAATGATACCACTGATCCTCTTTAAGGACCTGGGAGTTTCCCACTGGTAGTCATGGGCTGTTATGAGCCAGATAATGCACTGGGAGCAGGCAGACAGCTCTTATTGGAAGATTAGATTATTTATTGTCATCAGGGCCCTTTTCTGCTTTTTTGGATGCTCACATCAGCATTGGCACTTCTAGACCTAGGCAAGCCATTCTATAGCAAGAAGAGAATGGGAGAGAGAGAGTTTTCACTGTCCCGTCTGCTTCTGCTCTACAGACTGCTTTCCTGATTATGAGACTCTGAATCTGGGTGCTTCCTGGGACTAAACTGGTCCTTGGATGTGATCATATCCAAAGTTACCAGCCCTTGGTTGTTCCCCCAATTCTGATCAGTGCCTTCCATTGTGGCACTTTGTCTGGCTTTCTCTAAGACCCCAAATGTCCCATGTCCTCAAATTACCTACTTGTGAATCCCTGTCCCAATCGAAATTCTCATTTCCTTGGCACAGCTTTAGTTGTGAATCAAGAGAAAGGCATGGTTTTGAATTCATTCACACTGATATGTCTGTCAGTGACTGACTGAGAGTTCCTTATCCTCTCAGATAGTTTTGCTGGCTTTAGGTAACCTCATCCAACCAGTAAAAGAGTTTGATATATGCCAGACGCTTTGTTATGGGTCGGGTAAGTCCCAATTCTTGAGGAGCCTATGGTCTTGAGGGTGAAAAAGACACATGAACAAGAAATTATTAATATAATACAATGTGATACTTGCAATGATAGAGATGCAATATGTTATAGAGGAAGGGCGCCTAACTCAATCTTGAGGTGTCAAGGAAAGTGACATGGAAAAGAGATGCGAACTGGGTCTGAGAAGTAAGGCTTAGCCAAGTGAAGTGAAGGTGAAGGTCATGTTAGCAGAATGGATAGCGTGAGGCAAGAGGGCTAACAAAGAACATCGTGTATAATAAAACCCCAAGGAATTCTGAGGTACAGAAAGTGGCAAAGAATGAAACACAAAATAGGAAGACAGAAGACAAGTCATGGAAGACATTTTTGTTTCACAAAATTTGAGCTTTGTTCTGAGGGGGATGGGGAGTATTGAAACATGTTTGTAAGGCTGAGGAAAAAAGCAGAGAGGGAGATATTGAAGATATAGGAGAAGGGAGTGAATGATAGCATGTAATGGTGAAGATGGACAGGAATGAAAATCAAGAGGACAGGTGGAAGCTTGCCTTTGCTTCTGCAAAAATCTATTAAAAATCCAGCTTTTATATCCTCTATGGATGAGACAAGCACTTCTTCTCCTTTGTTTCCTGTCTTTGTCTTACTTCTTCCAGCCCAATCTCAAAATTATACCTTTGCCTAACATCCAGCATGATAGACCCTGTGAAAATGGACCAGAACTGTCCTCTATAAGAGGTATTTGATATGTACTCGTAGCATTTGAGTGGCATTTGACAGTTTACAAAGCCTTTTCATATCCATTATCACATAACAGCACTGTAAGGCAGGCAGAAAAGCTGTGGTCATACTGATTTTATGAGGCTCAGAAAGTTGAAGTCACTTGTCCAGTGTCAAGTCACTTAAAATGTGTAAGTGTCAGAGCTTCAACTGGGACCCAAGTCTTATCATTCTAGGTCCGATACCCTTTTTGCTACTCAGATGTTCATTCAAAGCTTTTGCTCACTCAAAGTATGAATGAATGGGTTGTATGAGTGAATAAGGAATCAAACCCATGATCTCAACCCTTTGAGCAGAATTCTATAGCCAACTAATCTCATCTGCTGGGTCAGCATCAAGTCATCATAAAGAAACGATCCCAGTGTGTTCTCCCCTATGAAATGGGAGATGGAACACAATTTCATCCCTCGGCTTCTTTGTGGACGATGTATATGGAAACAAACCTTTCATTAGTCATTTCTTCTTTTTTTTCTCATTTATTCTTGATCTTATTTCTCTTTTCCCTTCTCCTTATTTACCTTTGTTCTTTTTCCTTCTCCTCATGTTCCTTTGGGCCATCTCAGACTGAGTCAAAGTAGAGAAATATACTATTAAGCAAGTGACACTATATATTAGTAGTTTCTGTGAAGGCTTAGCATTTGAAAGAGTTGAAGTTCAAAGCTCAAATCCACTTTTGGTCTATTGAATTTCTCTAGCTTATACTTTTTCCTCATTAGGATAATTAAGACTTTTATGTATTAGGCCTCTGGCTCTAACAAAATGAATAAAGTACATGAATGGGGCAAAATGAGCTATTTTATTAAAGGGTCTAACATCCAGGCTATATATTATAAACGTTCCATCATTTATTTAGCTGTCTGCTCCTGGAAGTACCTCAAATGAAGACAGCATTGAAGACAAAATTAGGATCATTAAATTATTCAAATCCCTCCTCAATATATCATGCCCTCTTAGTCTTTCTTTCATCCTTGTGCAGTTGTAGTCCACAGATTTAATCTATTTGTGTGCTTGCTCATTGTTAGGCATTCTCGGCATGTAGATGCTGCGTTGGAATGTTCATTTTCAGTCGCTAAAACGCTGATTTAGTAGAATAATGTGCACCTATTGCCACTTACTGTTGACACTTTCATTGTCTTTCTGCATCCCCCAGACATTTTCTACTTTCTTCACTAACTTCCTATGTGACCTTCTGAAATTTTCTCAGATAGTGACATTGTCTTTATTCCCTGGATTCACTGCAGTGTTCACATTTCAGCTGGCTAACTCACTGGCTGCCAGATGAAGGAGGGACTGAAGAGTACAGGGAGATGTGTCAGCAGGGAGGCTGTCATTGCATTTCATTGAGGACGGGGACTGGTAAAGTGTTTGCCAGACATAACCGAACCCAATTGTGATATGACTAATAACATGTTGCTTTTAGCAAATATACCTACTGTACTAGTGTAATTAAAGGTTATTCTCACAAGGACTGAGAGAGATGATCTTATATCTGCATTTGGAAAAATCTATTCCATTTTACCAGAGAAAGTTTATTTTATGAATGTGTGTGATTAACAGGATCCTGAGCCCAGTAAATGTTTTCAACCATTTCTGCACCCAATACTTTGCTTGTCCTTGCTCTCCACATATATTGCTTCCAGGACAGTATCCATGTACCCTGTAGGGAGCCATAATCATGAGGTGTTCCACCTTCCTCATAATATCCCTTCAAATGTGTAAGGAAGTGCCCATGACTCATTTGTTCAGTCATTTCTTTATGCAACAACTATTTATTGAGTACCATGTCAGTGCCAGGTATTGTACTATGTGTTGCTGATTTAACAGTCAACACCTAGACATAGTACTTGCCCTCCTGGAGCTAAGAAGGAAAAGACGAGGGTGCTGTGCCAGAGAATAAGGACAAAAAGCTACTGGAGATATGGTGGTCAGGTAAGATCTCTCTGAAAAAGTGACATTTAAGCTAAGACTTGAAGCCTGGAAGCAAACCAGTTATTAAAACAAACCAACCATGGTGAAGAGCGTCCCAGTCAGAGGGAAGAGCATATGCAAATGTTTGAAAATTATGAAGAATGGAAAGAAAGCAATTCTAGCTGGAGTATAGTGGGTAATGGAGAGTACGGTGCAAGATGAGTGCAAAGAGCTGGACGGGAGCCAGAGTTTTAGGGCCTTGGTAGGTCACGATAAGAAATTTGAATTTTGTTGTAAGTACACTGCCCTAAAAATCCCTTCGAAAGATTTTAAGTAAGGAGGTAGTATGATCCACATATAAGCCATATATTCAATGGCTCATTCTGCCTATATATATCTGTCTCTTATGATTTCTAGTTCTTTTACCACTCTTGTTGCCAGAATTTGGGTATGCTCCATTTTTTCAATGCTTCTCTTCCAGGCAGACTCCAGTTGCAAACCTGACCCTACGGTTTTGGGCTATGTCCCTGGCAGAGGACATGGGATTATCAGGTCTTATGTTCTGATGCTACACTAATGTCATTGCAGCTAGTGGATGCCATTGACTCACAGTGATTTCAGTTAACAAACAAGGACATAGGTACGTGAAGTGCTTTGGAGCCAGGACTCCTACATTCTTTGTTCAGTCTCCCAGGTCCTGCTCAATACCGACCTCCTTTATGAAATCTACCCTGGCTACCCCAGGCTCAGGTTACTCTCTTTTCCTTGGTACTCCAACAGTGCTGTTCTTCATTTGTCATTTACCGTTTAATGCAGTGGTCACAAGTTGTCAAGCAAATGAACCAGATTTTGCATGCAGAAGTGTTTTGTTTGGCCCACTCAGCATTAAGTAAAAAATAAACTTAGTTTCCAATGTTTCACATAAAAATCCAGATTTCCTTCTTTTCTAAAAATCTGAAGAGCTGGCAACTTCAAGTCTGCCTTCCCACGTGCAACTAGAACTCAGTAGTTTCTATCCCATGTAGATAGTGCATGCATTCTTTTATTTGCCATTGTCCTGGACACTTCCACCAGGCTTGTTTCACTTATGTATGTTACTTGCTAGTACCCGTAGACATGCAAATTTGATGATCTTGGCTTTCACATCTTGTATCAAGATCTTTAATATACTCCCAGTGCCTAGAACAATGTCCAGCACAATTTTGGTGCTCAATAATTATTTGTTAAGTTAATGAATATTATGAGCATAACTAGATTTGCAAGTGATTTGAAGGAAAATCCTCTTTCTGTCTCTCTCAGCATCACCCACAGCATTAACATAGTGCCCTGTTATTACTTAATAAATATTTTTGATAGATAGTGAAGAAGATGCTTAATTTTTTTTACAGAATAACTTCCAAGTGATATGCAATAGAAAGAGCACTGAGTTGACTAATAGTCAAGAAATTGAACTTCTAATCCCAATTCTGAAACTAACTCATTGTGTGGCCATGAATAAGTGACACAACTTTGCAACTCCTCAGCATCCTCATCTGTAAACAGGTTTTACCTACCTCATTGAGTTATTGGGGGAATTAAATGAAATAATGTAGATTCAATGCTTTTGAATTTCTAGACTCATCATAGGAGTTTTATACTTCATATCTGTTTTAAAGTATTGTTAAATTATTTTAAAAAGCATTTTGAAATGTTATGTATGTTATAACTGAGGTTATTTTCTAATTTGGTGGAAGACTATTAGCAAGTTTGTATCTCATTTTGTATCTGTCACAGTTCATACACATATTCTGTTAATGCTACCTTCAAAGGACAGAGTCCTGGGTAAGAGAAGACAAAATTAGCATTTAACTGCTCTCTATGTTAACCCTACTATGGTAGGCTCTAATCAAAGCACCATTCTGTGTCTAGTGGTAGTTTGTCTTAATTGCAAGCAAAGTTCTCCAGAAAAAACTATTGCTCTCTCATACCTATGAAGTCAAATATATAAAGCAACAGCAGTATGTAGACCAAAGATGGTATTACTAATTTCATGGAGGCTAATTAGGGGGACATTTCTCTTCTTATAAGAGTGACTGAACAATGGTTCATGCTTCTGGGTATAATTATGGAGCCTCTGTGGTGTAAGAATTCAATTCCAGTGTTAGAGATAATTGTCTAAGACTTGAAATGGGCAAAAGAGATTACTGAGTATCATTCCAGAGGAGAACTGGGAGTTATGTAGTAGATCCTCTAGGGTTTATTTGATTCCATAGGTGTAGGCACCTTCCATTAACTTGCTATTTTACAACATTGTGGGGTAGCCCTTAGTTGTAGGAAACTGATAGCAACGAAAATGGTTCCTGAACGAACACATTTACTTTGGGGAGATTCTGCTCTGTAGAAAAGATAATCTCAAACACTACATTTTATTGCCTTATAGGATATTAACTAGTGTTGCAATTACAAGTAAATTCATTTAAGCCTTCATGATTATCTATCTATGTTCCAAACTCTTATTTGAACTGGTCTCAAAATCATACTGCTTCCTTTAGAACCCTGAGAAAAAAGAACGAAGCTGGAGGTATCACACTCCCTGATTTAAAAACATACTACAAAGCTATAGTAATCAAACAACATGGTATTGGCACAAAAATAGACAAACAGATCAATGGAACAGAATTGAGAGCCCAGAAATAAACCCATACATCTAAGGACAGCTAATTTTCGACAAGGGAGCCAAGAAAATACAACAGAGAAAGGAAAGTCTTTTCAATAATTGATATTGTGAAAACTGGGCAGTCACATTCAGAAGCATGAAAGTAGGCTATTATCTTATACCATGCACAAAATTAACTCAAAATGGATTAAAGACTTGAATCTAAGACCTGAAACCATGAAAATTCTAGAAGAAAACCTAGGCATACACTCTTTGACATCAGTCTTAGCAGCATATTTTCAAGTACCGTGTCCGACCAGGCAAGAGAAACAATAGAAAAAAATAAACAAATGGGACTACATCAAACTAAAAAGCTTCTGCACAGCAAGAGAAACCATCAACAAAATGAAAAGACAACCTAAAAATTGGGAGAATATATTTGTAAACCATATATCTGATAAGGGGTTAAGGTCCAAAAAATATAAAAAAGTCATACAGCTCAACAACAAGGAAACAAGCAACCCAATTAAAAAATGGGCAAAGGATCTAAACAGATATTTTCCCAAAGAAGATATACAGATGGCCAACAAGCACATGAAAAGATGTTCAACGTCGCTAATTATTAGGGAAATGCAAATCAAGACTACAATAAGATACTACCTCATGCCCGTCAGAATGGCTATAATGAGCAAGACAGGAAATAACAAGTGTTGGGAGAGGATGTGGAGAAAAGGGAACCCTCATACACTGCAGGCGGGAATGTAAACTGGTGCAGCCACTATGGAAAATAGTATGGAGATTCCTCAAAAAATTAATATAACTACCATATAGACCAGCTATTCCACTGCTGGGTATTTATCCAAAGAACATGAAAACACGAATGCATAAAGATACATGCACTCCTATATTTATTGCAGCATTATTCACAATAGCCAAGACCTGGAAACAACCTAAGTGTCCATCAAGGGACAAATGGATGGAGAAGATGTGGTATATACACACAACAGAATACTACTCAGCTATAAAAATGATGAAATCTTGCCATTTGTGACAACGTGGATGGACCTTGAGGGTATTACACTAAGCGAAATAAGTCAGATGGAGAAAGTTAAATACCGTATGATCTCACTCATAAGTGGAAGATAAAAACAGCAGCAGCATCAACAACAAACAAATGCCTAGATACAGAGATTAAATTGGTGATTAACAGAGGGGAAGGAGGGAGGGAGGAGGGCAAAATGGGTAAAAGGGCACATGTGTACAGTGATGGATGGTAATTAGTCTTTGGGTGGTGAACATGATGTAGAATACACAGAAATCAAAATATAATGATGTACACCTGAAATTTATATGATGTTGTAAACCAATATTACCTCAATTAAAAAAAATCATATTCCTTCATTCATTAACTAATGAATTACATAAAATCTTAGATATTTAATTTTTTTATTTACATGAAAGTCATGTTTTAAGCCTTTGAAAATTATACTTTAATGTCAGTTCTGGTTGTATCTTTCCAGAAATATTGACGAAGCAAAGAATCAGAGCTAGACAGCACCTGAAGGCTTTAAATCACATAGAGAGACTAGCACATTGTACAAAATATACAAGGAAGTTCCCTGCAGCATTGCCTGCGATAGTGAAAAACTAGAAACCTGTGAGTTCATCAAGAGGAGACTATCTAAATAAAGCACATACATATTAGGGGAATACTGTGCAGCCATTTAAATGAATAAGGTAGGCATATATAAATGCACTGACAAGTGGTGATCGCTAAGACATACTGTTAAATGAGAAAAGAAAGTTTCATAATATTATGTGAAGTGCAATACTATGTAAATTGAAAAAAAGCATCTGCATACATTATATCCATCCATGTTGTTGCAAATGACAAGATTTCATTCTTTCTTTATGGCTGCATAATATTCCATTGTACATATACACCACATTTTCTTTATCTATTCATCAATAGATGGGCACTTAGGCTTTTTCCATATCTTGGTTATTGTAAATAATGCTGCAATGGACATTGGGGTGCATATATCACTTAGAGTTAGTGTTTTTGTTTTGTTTGGACAAATACCCAGGAGTGGAACTACTGGATCACAAGGTAGTTCTAGTTTTAATTCTTTGAGAAACCTCTATATTGTTTTCCATAATGGCTACACGAATTTACATTCTCCTCAACAGTGCACAAGAGTTCCATTTTACTACATCCTCACCAACATTTGTTATTTTTTGTCTTTTTGAAAATAGCCATTCTAACAGGTGTGAGTTTATATCTCATTGTGGTTTTGATTTACATTTCCCTGATGATTAGTGATGTTGAGCATCTTTTCATACACCTATTGACCATCTATCTCTTCCTTGGAAAAATGTCTATTCAGATCTTCTGCCCATTTTTTAATTGGATTGTTCTTTTTTCTTTTTGCTATTGAGTTATATGAGTTCTTTATATATTTTGGATATTAACCCCTTATCAGATATAGATGCTTTGCAAGTATTTTCTCCTATTCAGTAGGTTGCCATTTCATTTTGTTGGTGATTTCCTCTGCTGTGCTGAGGTGTTTTAGTTTGATGTAGTCTCATTTATTTTTGCTTTTGTTGCCTTTGCTTTTGGTGTCAGATCTAAAAAATCATTGCCAAGATTTATGTCAAGGAGCTTACCACCTATGTTTTCTTCTAAGAGTTTTACAGTTTCAGGTCTTACATTCAAGTCTTTAATATATTTTGAGTTAATTTTTGTGTGTGGTATAAGACGGTGGTCCAGTTTCATTATTTTGCATATGGCTTTCAAGTTTTACCAACACCATTTGTTGAAGAGATTGTCCTTTCCCCCATTGTATATTCTTGGCTCCTCTGTTGTAAACTAATTCACCATACACACATGGGCTTATTTCTGTGTTCTCTATTCTGTTCCATTGATCTATGTGTCTGTTTTTATGCCAATACCATGCTGTTTTCATTACTATAACTTTGTAATGTAGTTTGAAATCAGGGAGCATGATGCCTCCAGCTTTATTGTTCTATCTCCAGATTGCTTTGGCTATTTGGGGTCGTTTGTGTTTCCATACAAATTTTTAAATTGTTTGTTCTCTTTCTATGAAAAACGCCATTGGAATTTTAATAGGGATTGCAATGAATCTGTACATCACTTTGTGTAGTATGGACATTTTGACAATATCAAATTTTTCAGTCCATGGGCATGGAATATCTTTCCACTTATTTGTCCTCAATTTCTTTCATTAATGCCTTATAGTTTTCAGTGTATAAGTCTTTCACCTCCTTGGTTAAATATTTTTCTAGGTATTGTATTTTTTTCGATGTAATTGAAAATCGATTGTTTCCTTAATTTCTCTTTCTAGTAGTTTGTTATTAGTATATAGAAATCCAACTGATTTTTACATACTATTTTGTGTACTGCAACTTTACTGAATTTGTTTATTAGATCTAACTAGGATTTTTTGTATATAATATGTCACCTGCAAATAGTAACAGTTTTTCTTTTTCCTTTCCAGTTTGTATGACTTTTATTTCTTTTTCTTCCCTTATTGCTTTGGCAAGGTCTTCTAATACTATGTTGATTAAAAGTGGTGAGAATGGGCATCCTTGTCTTCTTCTTTATCTTAAAGGAAAAGCTTTCAATTTTTCACCATTCAGTATATTAGCTGTGGGCTTGTCATATATGGACTTTATTATGTTAAGATATGTTGCCTCAATTTGCACTTTGTTGAGAACTTTTATCATAAATGGATGTTGAATTTTGTCAAATCTTTCTCTACATCTATTGAGATGATCATATGATTTTCATCCTTTATTTTGTTAACATAATGTATCACATTGATTGACTTGTGGACATTGAACCATCCTTGCATCCCTACAATAAATCCCATTTGATCATGTTATATGATGCTTTTAATGTATTGTTCACTTCAGTTTGCTAAATTTTGTTGAGGATTTTTGCATCTATGTTTATCAAGGCCATTGGCCTATCATTTTTTTTTTTCTTGTGGCATCCTTTTCTGGTATTGGTATCAGAGTAATGCTGGCCTCATAAAATAAGTTTGGAAGTTTTCCCTCCTCTTCTATTTTTGGACAAGTTTTTGGAAGGATTGATATTAATTCTTTGAATATTTGGTAGAATTCAGAAGTGAAGTCATCTGGTCCTGGACTTTTGTTTATTGGGAGGTTTTTGAATACAATAGTCCCTCCTTATCCATAAGGGATATGTCCCAAGGCCCCAGTGGATGCCTGACACCATGGATAGCACTGAACCCAATATATGCTATATTTTTTCCTATACATACATAGCTATGATAAATTTTAATTTATAAATTAGGCACAGTAGGAGATTAACAAGTAATAATAAAATAGAATGTAATAATAATATAAATAAAATAAGTAATAATAAAATAAAAACAAAATAGAATAATAAAATTATAACAATATACTGTAATAAAAGTTACCATAGATCTTAGCAACCTCACCATATGAATTTTTTTCTTTCCTTGTTAAGTCAAGAACTTTCACCTTTTCACTTAAAGTACTTTAAGGCTTCTTTTTGGCATATCTGAATTGCCAGTATCTCTACTCTTGTGCTCTGGGGACATTATTAAGTAAAATAAGGGTTTCTTGAACACAAGCACTGTAATATTGTGACAGTCAATCTGATAGAGGATTACTAAGTGACTAATGGGTGGGTAGCATATACAGTGTCACTATGCTGCACAACGTGATGATTCACAGGAGGGACAAAGCAGGACAACAAGAGATTTCATCATGCTACTCAGAATGGAGTGTAATTTAAAACTTATGAATTGTTTGTTCCTGGAATTTTCCATTTAATATTTTCAGACTGCGGTTGACTGTGTGTAGCTGAAACCTCAGAAAGCAAAACCACAGATAAGGGACTACTGTGCTGATTCAGTTTCCTTACTAGTAATTAGTCTGTTCAGATTTTCTGTTTCTCTTCAGTCTTGGTAGGTTGTTGCTTTCTAGGAATTTATCCAATTTGTTGGCGTATGATTGTTCATAGTGCTCTCTTATGATCCTTTGTATTTCTATGGTATCAGTTGTAATGTATCCTCTTTCATCTCTGATTTTATTTATTTGAGTCCTGTCTCTCTTTTCTTGGTGAGTCTAGCTAAAGGTTTGTAAATTTTGTTTATCTTTACAAAGAACCAGCTCTTAGTTTCATTGATCTTTTCTATTTTCTTTTTAGTTTCTATTTCATTTATTTCTGCTCTGACCTTTGTGATTTCTTGCCTTCTACTAACTTTTGGCTTCATTTGTTCTTCTTTTTCTAGTTCCTTGAGGTATGCTGTCAGGTTGTTTATTTGAGATTTTTCTTATTTCTTGATGTAGGCATTTGTCGCTATGAACTTCCCTCTTAGAACTGCTTCTGATGCATCCCATAAGTTTTGGTATTTTGTATTTCCATTTTCATTTGTCTCAAGGTATGTTTTGATTTCTCCTTTGATTTTTTTATTTGGCCCATTGGTTGTTCAGTAGTACGTTATTTAATCTCCACATATTTGTAAATTTTCCAGTTTTCTTCTTGTATTTGATTCCTAGTTTCATACCATTGTGGTTGGAAAAGATGGTTGATATGATTTCAATCTTCTTAAATTTGTTAAGACTTGTTTTGTGGCCTAACATATGATTTATCCTGGAGAATGTTTCATGTGCACTTGAGAAGAATGTGTATTCTGTTGCTTTTGGGTAGAATGTTCTGTATATCTGTTAAGTTCATCTGGTCCAATGTGTCATTTGAGGCCAATGTTTCCGTATTGATTTTCTGTCTGGATGATCTATCCATTCATGTAAGTGGGGTATTAAAGTCCCCTACTATTATTTTACTGCTGTCTATTTCTCCCTTTGAGTCTGTTAATATTTAATTTCTATATTTAGGTGCCCCTATATTGGGTGCATAAATATTTACAAACATTATATGCTCTTGTTTGATTGACCCCTTTATCATTATGTAATGCCCGTCTTTGTCTCTGATTACAGCCTTTGTGATAAAGTCTATTTTGTCTGATATAAGTATACCTAATCCAGGCTTTTTAAATTTCCATTCACATGGAATATCTTTTTTTCATCCCTTCACTTTCATTCTGTGCATGTACTTACATTTGAAGTGAGTCTCTTGTAGGCAGCATATAGATGCATCTTGCTTTTTATCCATTCAGCCTCCCTGTGCCTTTTGATTGGAGAATTCAGTCCAATTACCTTTAAAGTAATTATTGATAGGTATGTACTTATTGCCATTTTGATAATTGTTTTCAGGCTGCTTTGTAGTTCCTCTCCATTCTTTTCTTCTTTTTTTCTCTTGCTCTCTCCCTTTATGGCTTGATCAGTTTCTTTAGTGGTATGCTTAGATTCCTTTCTCTTTATCTTTTGTGAATCTACTATAGGCCTTTGCTTTGTGGTTACTATGAGGCTTATATTAAAAGCTTGTATTTATAACAGTCTCTTTTAAGGTGATAACAACTTAAGTTTGAATGCAATTTAAAGATCTACATGTTTACTCTCCCCCCATGTTTTATGTTTTTGATGTCACATTTTACCTCTTTTTATCTTGTGTATCCTTTAACTAATTATTGTAGTTATAGTTATTTTTACTAATTTTCTCTTTTTTAACCTTCATATTAGCTTTGTGATTAATCCAATACCTTTACTTTTTATATTTACCTTTACCAGTGAGATTTATACTTTCATATGTTTTCTTGTTACTAATCAGCACCCTTTCTTTTCAGCTTAAAGAAGTCCCTTTAACATTTATTGAAGGCCAGTTTAGTGGTGATGAACTCTTTAGCTTTTGTTTATCTGGAAAACTCTTTATCTCTCCTTCCGTTCTGAATGATACATAACTTTACCAGTAGAGTATGCTTGGTTGGAAGTTTTTTTCTTTCAGCACTTTGAATATATCATGCCACTCCCTCCTGGCCTGCAAAGTTTTTGCTGAAAAATCTGCTGATAGTCTTAAAAGTTTTTTGTCTCTTTCTGCTTTTAAGATTCCCTCTTTGTATTTAACTTCTCACATTTTAATTATAATGTCTCTTTGTGTGGGTCATCTTTGGAATCATTGATAGTTGCTTCTCTGCTGGGCCCTGGGGCTGGTGAGTCCAAGCACACGAGTGCTTTAAGAGCTATTTTCTCAGATCATTATAGCTTTGTGGGTCTTGTGGACGTGAGCCCTGTTGGTTTTCAAAGCTCCATGTTTGGGGGGCTTATCTCTCAGGTGCAGGTCTTAAAAGATGGGGCACCTGATGTGGGGTTCAAGCCCTATGCTCCTCAGGGAGAGTGTCTGAGTTCCCTCCTGATTTTGGGTCACAGCACCAGGGGTGGAGTTTATGGCACGATTGTGTCTTAGTCTCTCCTACCTGCTTTGATGTGGATTTTTCTTGTTTGCACACTGTTTAGGAGTTGCTTAGCTAGTTTTTAGGTCTTTTTTTCAGAGGAAATTGTTCCATATGGAGATGTACATTCAGTGTGTCATGGAAGGAGGTGAGTTTATATGGCCATCTTGAACTGGAACTCTCTTGTCTTCTTGATGACAGCCGTTCTAACAGGTGTGAGGTGAATATCACATTGTGTTTTTGATTTGCATTTCCCTGATGATTAGTGATGTTCAGCATCTTTTCATGTGCCTGTTGGCCATTTGGATGTCTTCTTTGGAAAAATGTCTATTTAGTTACTCTGACCATTTTTTAAGTAAATTTTTTTTGTTATTGAGTTATATGAGTTATTTATATATTTTGGATGTTAACCCCTTATTTGATATATGGTCTGTAAAAATTTTCTTTCTGTAGGTTGCCTTTTCATTTTGTTAGTTGTTTCTTTTGCTTTGCAGAAGCTTTTAAGTTTGATGTAGTCCCATCTCTTGAATTTTGCTTCTGTCATTTGTGCTTTTGGTGTCATATCCCCAAAATCATTGTCATGACCAATATTGAAGAGCTTCTTCCTTTCATTTTCTGCAAGGAGTTTTCTGGTATCACATCATATGGTTAAGTCTTTGATGCATTTTGAGTTGATCTTTGTGAGTGGTGCAAGATAGGGGGTCCAATTTCATTGTTCTGCATGTGTTTATCCAATTCTAAGGGTGCTGTAGGCCATTCATCTTGGGGTTGTATTTGCATAGCCAGCATATTGTTTTTGTTTTAAAAGTATTCTTATTTGGGGGTAACTTGATGTATGTCATGGGCCAGTGGAGATTATGGAGGGGCTAAACATTCTCTTCGCCACTGCCACTACTTAGCTTTCTCATGTCTAACAGACAGAGGGAGAGAATCCTAAGGCTGGTTTAATTTTCCTTATTTCCTTTATGTTTCCTAAACTTTCAGTATAAAATCCCTCTATCCTTACCCTTTCATTTACTTTACTTTCCACTTTCATGTTCAATCCATACTTCCTCCATTTATAATTATCCTAATCAGGTATGATTTGAAATTCAGATAAATACTTGTACAAAAATTTTTAGGGCTAAGGAAGAGGTAAACAGAAGTAAGTCCCGTGCCCTAAAAGTTGACACATAGTAAACTGATTATGTAGAGATCATTATATCCTCACTCATATTTTACAAATGGAAGAACAAAAACCTAAGTCTCAGAAAAAAGTTAAGCAAGTTGCACAGGACATACAGTGATGAAGCTCAGATTTGTCTGTTTCTAAAGTTCATGTTTTTTGGCTACACAATGCAGACTCCACACAGTAGGCACATTGTGGGAAAAACCAGCCCAGATTTGACACAGTTCTTTGAGACAAAAAGACCAGTCAGGAGAAAAAAAAAGTGATTGAAATCATGGGTTATTTTTCATTGTCTTTTCATAATGTCTTTTTTGTGTGCCTTGCATGAAGGGGAAGGCCCGGAAAGCTCTTTTGTCTGTTCATTAACTTATTATCATCAATAGAAACCTTTTTAACCATGACTAGCCAGTCTGTCTCCTACTTCTCTATTTGTTGTGTTAAAAGCAGCATGATACTGGAAATAGGGGAAGAGAGAGAGACTGAATAGGAGACATTTCTTATAGAAGTGATCGTCTTTAGCTTCTTTTACACTGGTATCAATTCCTCCATCAACCTCCCAGCACGCTCACATTTACAGACACATTTATACAGACCCCACTGTATCTTGTATCATACAATGCCCTTTCCAAAACCAGGGTACTTCAGTAAATGCTTTTTGGTTAGGCTGACTGAGGCCAGGTTGTGATCAAGCACATATTTTGAATTATATGGATTCTCCATTCCTAAGGTCAGATCCCATTTTTCGAATTACTAGTTGGTCATTTTCATATAGATTAGTAAATCCTCAAACATGTCTCAAAATCATGCTTAAGGATCTGATTAGCTGAAGATAGTCAGGTTATGTGCAATTTTATTCCCCTAAAAAGGTTTTCAAAATATACCGCTAATTTGAATTACTGAATAACAGCTCTCTGAAAATTAAATCAGAAGGTCTCCAAAATCACTATTTTGTCTGATCAATCACTGTGTTTAGTAATATCTACTTAGGCATGTCCAGTTCCTACTAGAGAAATGCTATTTTTCAGATCCACTATGTAAAAATGCCTATATACAATGCTAAATTTTCTCACAGACCTCCTATTTTTTCTAGTTTTCTCTTGGTTAATGTCACGTATTTGCAAAAAAAGATTTTATATTATCCCTTACCTGAAGTCTAATTTCATTAAAATTTTGAGCTTTATAAATAGTGAAACTCCCTAAAGAGTTGGAACAAATTACACAGTCATTCAGCTAAATATGAGATATTTCTTTCTTGAAAGCTACTACCATGTTATAAGTGATAGAATTATAAAAGTTTAAAAATTGCTCTGTATATTTTTTTTAAAAAAGTAAGTGATGGGAAAAGATAGATTCCTACTCCCAGGTTAATATGCAACCCTATAATTGAGATAAAACAAAATTTTGCCCCGCAGATAGGCCTACCCTGTGCCACGTTGTTCTATAAATATGCAGTGACAGCAGAGGAGTCTATTCAGGCAAAATAGACACCACCCTGGCCAGAAACGTAGCCTCTATTAACATACCTGCCTGACAGCTCCAAATCATATCAGTGATTTTAAAGCCAAGTAAAGGCTTTCGTTACATGTCCCAAGATAGATTCAATCCTGGATATTTTTAGAAACTATTTTTCATCAGAATGAGAATGAGCAACCCTTCTTTCTTTGCTGTGTTATTTAATTATATATTAAAATATACAGTATTCTCTCCTATTGTGAGTAATCAGGGCATGCAAATATGCAGGTTTCATCCTTATATTTAAACATGTTTCATTGGAAGACAAGCAATGATATTTTTTCTCACATATCTGCCTGGGGGAAAACATTTGATCTTTGACAATTAAGGGCCTCAGGATTTAGTTATTATAGCAGTACAAAAGGATGCTTTTTACTAACTTACCTCAAATATCAAGGAAAAATTGAGATCATACCAGTTTGTTTTATAAGTCAATCTAGAATTTATACATTGCATGTGCATAATTAGTTACTTCCTCTTTCCCTGACCCCCACCACAGAGTCAATCTCTAAACAGCTATTGACTCAGAAAATAACTAATAATAACCAAACCTAAATGGACCTTTCCTAGTATTTTCTCACTCCAAACTAAATCAGATTCTCTTCAGTTTCTGCATCTTTCTATAATATCCACGGCAATATATGATAGTAACTAACTCTTGATGAGCATTTATATATGTGCAAAGCACTTTACACTCATTATCTTACTTAATGTAAACAAAATTACTAAGAGTTTGAATGCCTATTATTTAATCTCTACCCATAATTCTTCCTTGGGAACACCAAACAAATAGGCTGCTCTCAGGCTATTTGCTCCTGAATTCATTCAGCTTATTTTTCAGTCATAGTTTGAAGCACTGAAACTGGACTAGAAGGGCCTGGTTCTTACCCAATGGGTATGGAAAAGGTGTCACATCAATTGTTAGATGTCATTGGGCAAATGGAACAATGTCTGGAAGAAAAAAAGCACAGTAAGCCTCTATCAGTTCTGTATAGTATAAAAGTCATATTATTTTCCTTCTAAACAAATACTGAAGTTTATTGCTTAGGGAATAAAGAGTTTAAATAGAGAAAAACTATGAGAAAAGGTAATGTGATGGATAAATGGGGGAAAAGCATGTGTAAAGGTAATTTCCTATATTGCCTGAGGGTGCTAGGCCCAGAAAGGATTCTAAGAACAGCTTGAGTAGAGCTGGATGCCTAAGAATGGACAGGATCAATGAAATGTGGAAGAAGGCCATGGTAAGAGAAAATAGATAACTGCCCAAGATGAACTCTCCAATGTTGTCTCTGATCAGTGCTGCTGACTCATCCGGTTGGGCCTGAAAAATTTTTCAAAATGGTCATGGAAGTTTTTCCCGGGAGAGGGTATGGTGCAGTGGAAAGTTGACGGGTTTTTGTGTTGGAGAGACTGGAGTGTGAGCCTTCACCCTACCACCTCAAGCAGTGTGAATTTGAGTAAGTTACTGTGTCCTCATCTGTTGAATAGTTGACAGTGCCTCCTCAGTGCTCAGTGTGAGAACTATATGAAGCAGCATATGCACAGCCTTTAGCGCCATGCCTGGCACATAGTAGGGCCTACCCACAAATATCAGCTGTCCCTTCTGAGTTCATAAACTTTGCCTTACTATAATGGTTTTTCATTCTGTCACATGCTTTCTAGAAATGAAAGATTATGAGACATGAATACTTAGAAAAGTAGTGGGATAAGGAGTCAGGAAACCTGGATGCTAGCTCTGGCTTTCCCTTCAGCTTATTGCTGCACCTTGGACCGGTAGCTCACATTCAAAGCTTCCTTATTTTCTCATATAAAGAGTAGGATCGCATTATTTCTAGTGGGCTTCCCAAATCTTACATTCTGCGCTTCCTCCAAAAGAAGGAAATCTAATAGATGAATTATTGATTAGACGTCATTCATTTGTAACAGCAAAAACTAAGCTCTAAATTGAACCATGTAACAAACTACTTTAACTGGATTAGAGTAATTTTTAAGAGGTAAAACTATCACAACCCGTAAATACTCCCCCAAAATTAAAACTGCATTTTATACAAATACTTAATTTTCTTCAAAAGTATAGACCTCTCAGCCTAGTAGAAAGAAACATTATTGTGACTATTCTTGTATAAATTTATTTTGGGCTCACTTTTTATTGCAGGATCTCTACACAATTTTCAAATATCATGAAGCCATGAACATGATTACAGCTTTCTCATTTTACAGGTGAGTAACTAAACTACGATTCAGTAAAGTTAAATAAATTACCCAGTGCCCGCCCATGAGGGACAAAGATGGAATAGGGCATAGTTACTCTAATGCCAAAAATTTCATTTTCCCCACTGCATCCTTCACCATCATTACCCGCTCCCAGATTCCTAAAGGCCTAATTTGCTTTTGATAAGCTCAGATATGTTATTTTTCTCTCTACAGAGCTATTTCAATCTTTTCAGAGGAATGGATATCTCTAGCTCAAATTCAACCTGAATAACACCACCTCAAGTGAGAAGACCTCTTATACCCACCCAACATGTGCACTGCTCTACTTTCTGGTTGATAGTGTGGCACTTTGGGAAGAAAATTGATCTTTTACAGCCACTTAGTAGCATTTCTCCGAGTCCTACAGCAGTACTCTGCTAAATGGCATCTAGCTCATCTGGATGTGTTGAGTTTCCAGATCATAAACTCCTAAAGGGCAGAGTCTATGATTATTTGCCTAACTTTATGTCGCTTATGACTGTGGATGCTTAATAAATACTATTTCATGGTAATGATGATGATGACAAGTTAATGCTCCTCAAAGTGTCAACCAACCAGTCAATTTAGTGAAAGTCAAACTGGTCATTTGATGTCATAAAAAATCCAGTTACTTGATTGAATAA